>NC_068367.1:20847630-21014737 GCF_020536995.1 Dreissena polymorpha
ATTTTTTGAAGCTATTTCTTTGAATTCACCAATTGATGTTTTATTTTCAACAATTTTTGCAAACGTTTTTTAGTCAATTAGTGATATTAGTAACCAATGGTAATTTTTCGCCTCTATAGGTAGCATTGACTGAGAAAATGCTTGTTTTTTAACCCATGTGAAAGAGAATAATAGGTTGGTGACGTGGATGGAGAATGGTTATCTGGCACACCCGATAAGGTCCTTCGACGAGCCAGATAACCATTCTCCATCCACGTCACCAACATATTATTCTATTTAGCTTGTCACATGCGTTGAAATGTTTCTAAAATATCTAGTTTTCGAGTGTTTTGTGTTTAAATACTTAATATGGGAAAAACACGCGCGAACAAAAACTTTGTTAAGTCACATCATGCAAAACGCTTAGGCTAGCTTCCATCTTGTTAAACAACACAGAAATCGAGTCAATCGTTATTAATTCAATACACAAAGACGAAATTATGCTGTTAAAATAATAATGTTTAAACAAACACTGTGCTTTACATGTATTTTTTTATTTTTTTAATTGAAAACAAGTATATTTAATTAATAGAAAATAGAACAGGCGTGCGCATTCGCGGAGAGCAACTGACGGATATTCGAGGTCACGTGGTAATCTAGCCTAATATCTTTTGGAATATTATGTTACCTTGTTATCGGGCTGATGTAAAGGCGTGTGACAGGATAAATTGCAATATGCTGCTTTAGAAGTGCCCCTTTATTCTGAAAAGTTTAATTGCAAAATACGATAACTTTAAAAAAAGGCAGATTGTACAATATACTTGAACCAAAAGATTGTGATGATCAAAAAAATCCTTAAGCACTGTTAAACCTTTTATTAGATTATGGAAATCAAGTTTGTTGTGACTGATTATACAGAAAGAAAGATGAATGAATTTGTAGCCTGATTTATTGTTATTAAAAAAAGACTCAATTTGTATCTTAAGATTATATACTTATTAAGTAACTTTTGTTTCTTAAATTTGACTTGTCTCAGTTTTCAATAAAATTCCATTCGAATCATAGCAGTAAGTTAACCAACTCCCACTTTACCTTGGTTAGCCAGTTAACCACCACTAAATGGACATACTTATGCCAGTACCTGTACCTGAAAACTGCCCTACTTAAAACAGACGTGGGAGGAAAATGGCAGTAGAAAAGATGTAATGTATAAGCAAACTTGTTTGTGTCTAGTGATTCTTAGATATATACGTGATGTAATTTATTATTTTGCGATGTTCACAAATTATTTGTCACGTTGGTATTATTATATATTTCAAAAAAAAAAGTTTGTGGGAAGCATTATGCACTTGTCCATCTTTCTGTACGTCTGTCATGGACATGCATGCGTGCCTGCATAGGTTCTTGTCCGAGCTTTAAATGCTTATTGGAAAACATCACCAGCTTCTATGTACTACATTTACCCACATGTCCCTAGTGTTTTTCTGATCTTGGTTTAACTCACAAACAGCCAACATAGTCGGTTTGGTACGCGTATATACCGTCTTTTCCTTTTTCGTTTTGAATTCGACACAACGAAACATGAGAATTAACGCATATTACTTTATATTCCGATTTTCTAATAACCGAAACACAAAAAATGTACGAAAACAAAATTTACTTCTTTATATCGTTGTTCATTGTACTAATTATAAAACAAAAATTTAAATATAAATCATTCGAAAAGTGGAAAAAAACGTACCGAAACAACGTTATTCATAAACTTAGTTATTTGTAACAATGTCATAGTTGTAACTTGTATTGTATTTTAAATATTGGACTTTAATTAGCGTTGATTTTTCTATTATTTTAATGTAATGGTCTATTAATTTAATGTTCCTAGATCTATTTATTTTCCCATTGAGTAGCCAACAATAGCTGTCCCATGTATAATTAAAATTGAATCAAAATATAAATAGGGAAATAAGATTTGTGTTTTGTTTTGTTATTAGTACACCGACAAACGATACAAAGAACTCAACTTTGTTTTTGTTTTTTGTTCTGGTTATAAGAAAATCGGAATATGAACTAATATAAGTTGAGTTTTGTTTTTCGTTGTGTCGAATTCAAAATTAAAATAGAAAGACGGCATGTACATGGACTGGGTATGTTAATGGTCATCTTAAGTGGGTTTAGAGTGCATGAGAAGTTTTCTTCAACCATGTTAAACTCTGCGGTATTGGCACAGTGCTAAAAGCGAGTTTTTCAGGCACCCTTTGAGCTTACCGACTTGGTTTATTACCTTACCCACTTGGGATTTAAGCTGACCGACTTGGGGTGTTAATGAAGTAATGGTTTTTGTTATGTCTTGATTGAAAAAGTTTTAATGATTTGCACACGTGTAAAGCAAGTAAAGTTGTGTTATTTCTCAATGAAACAGTTTTAATGATTCTGTAGATGAGGCATATCCCAATCTTCAAGTTGTTAAAAGTGTTGAATTTTCACTGAACAAATCAGAGCCCTGGATTGGCTTCAAATATAACTAAATTGACATGTTTCACTATTTAGTAAGGATGAAAGTTTTCAGAGATATTGAGAAATTGAGTAATGGAGATGTTTATTTGTTTAAATCATTGATTTTGTTACTGCAGTTGATGCTTCTGCTGCTGCAGCTGTTTTCCTCCACAGCTGATGATCATGATAATAACTATATATAAGAAATTCTTTATCATAATTGATTTCATTATTATTGTTTTTAAACCCACACCAGCTTTTGCCTTGCCAATGACATGAAACACTTGTGTCCCAATGCCGACTAAAACAGGAAATGAGCATTTGACATGCTTTTGTACACTTTAGTGACTTGTCAGAAATAACTAACTATCCCATTCCAGCAGGAAATTTGCCCATAGCGATACAGAACTTTTTAAACCAATAATTTCAAAAAGATGTCTTTCTTATTTCCTTAGTGTTATTGTGTTCTTGTCTGTCATTTTTCATGGACAGTCCATTGTTTTGTAAGTGATACCACTTGTCAGCTTGTTGTAAATTTGGTACTGACATTGGAGTCATTTAATTCACACATGTATATGTATTAAATCATTTCCAAAGATGTTATTAAATCGTCAAGTATTTATCTAAATTGAGGCGATTATTATGTAAATGTATTTTAACCTTTATGTAATAATAAACAAACAACTTAACTTTTAGTTAGCAAAAAAAAGTAAATGTTATTTTCACAGCTATGTCAAGGGATGATTTGAATGTTAAATTACTGCGCTTGATTTTATGTTTCTGTTTGTAAATTTGAATTTATTTGACATGCTTTATGGCTACCTGTATAGCAACTTAACACACAAATGCACCTGTACAGAATACATTAGTTCCAATTAAGTACATCAGTTACTATGATTTGAATGATACCATATACTCCCTAATTAACAATTCCACTAGTACGATGATACCATCATTTATGTCAGTATATAGGAAACATCAATCTTGGACCTAAGAGATTCTATCATATATGTCTGTGTATAGAAAACATATCAATCTTGGACCTGAGGGATACCATCATTTATGTCAGTATATAAGAAACATATCAATCTTGGACCTAAGGGATTCCATCATTATTGTCAGAATATAGGAAACATATCAATCTTGGACCTAAAGGATACCATATATAGGAAACATATCAATCTTGTACCTAAGGGATACCATCATTTATGGCAGTATATAGGAAACATATCAATCTTGGACCTAAGGGATACCATCATTTATGGCAGTATGTAGGAAACATATCAATCTTGGACCTAAGGGATACCATCATTTATGACAGTATATAGGAAACATATCAATCTTGGACCTAAGGGATACCATCATTTATGGCAGTATATAGGAAACATATCAATCTTGGACCTAAGGGATACCATCATTTATGGCAGTATATAGGAAACATATCAATCTTAGACCTAAGGGATACCATCATTAATGTCAGTATATAGGAAACATATCAATCTTGGACCTAAAGGGATACCATATATAGGAAACATATCATTCTTGGACCTAAGGGAAACCATCATTTATGTCAGTATATAGGAAACATATCAATCTTGCACCTAAGGGATACCCCCCCCCCTTGCCACAAAAAACCTAACAAAACAAACAAACACTGTTCTTAACCTGGGTTGACCTGAGTTTTTCCACAGATGCATACAAAATATTATATTACCCTTTACCACTGTTGGTATTATGTATTTTGATGCAGATAAAGTTAAATTTAATTAAAGACTTCTCTTTCTAGATTCAAGTTTATAAGGCTTCATTTCCAAACCTTAGATAATGATGAGCAGCAAACAGCATAAAACCTGAACAGACTGCGAGTTTGCACAAAGCAAGTTTCACTTTGCTTCTGAGTGGGAAAGGGTTAAGCATTCTGCATTGTGTGCCATGTACAACTTGTTTCTATTTATTTATGAACACAGCTCGGATTTTTGTGCCAAATAATCTTGGATGTATGCCTGTAATTATCATGCTTATGATTTAACCCTTTGCATGCTGGGAAATTTGTCGTCTGCTAAAATGTCGTCTGCAGAATTTCTAAAATTAGCATTTTCTTTTATTTTTTTCAAAGAATACTATCATAATAGCAAACAGTTTGGATCCTGATGAGACGCCACGTTCTGTGGCGTCTCATCTGGATCCAAACTGTTTGCAAAGGCCTTTAAAATTCGGTTCCCGCACGGAAAGGGTTAAGGTTTATTTTGGCTCAGCTGTGTTTTATTTTCTGCTCTTTAGGCCTGATTAGGCGCATTTGAAAAGCTTAAAGTACAAAAGCATATTGATGTTACAATATGTGACGTATTGATAGTCATACTAGTTAATTTATTTGTTTACTTCAAAGATTGTGTTTGTCCACAAAGTCATACACTGTTTCAAGTTGCATGTCTGGAAAAGACCGTGTAGGATTTTAACTCTGTCAGTGCTGGAACCGAATTTTGAAGGCCTTTGCAAACAGTTTGGATCCAGAGTCTCATTAGGATCCAAAGTGTTTGCTATTGTAATAGTATTCATTGAAAAAAAATCGGATAAAATGCTTATTTTAGAAATTCAGCAGACAACATTTTAGCAGACAACAAATTTCGCAGCATGCAAAGGGTTAATGCATAAAAACACAGTAGGGCTGTTAATACATTGGAATGTACAACTGCAATAAGATCTTTGTTCTTGATTCTTATTGCCAAGATATGCCAGAATGAAATGCTACAGATGCACATATTAGCACCTGGTTGCTACATTTATGTCAATGAAACAGGAATTATTTTATTGGAGAAATAATTTGCTCAATTTATATAATGATTTCTTTCTTGTTGGAAGTATAAAAGAGATTAAGAGTGGCGTAATCATATTGCCTTCTGATTGGAAACATGTGGAAAAGGGTTATTACCTTACCGAATTGATTGTGAGATCCGAACGAGAATAAGTATTATCTGATATAGCATGCTCAATCTTGTTATTTTAGCAAAATGCACAAAATGGCACCACACAAAGAAAAGCTTTAACATTTTATATGTTTATCAAAATTATGTCATAGTTCAAATTATGTTTGATATTCAAAACTAATAAAAATCTGGATTAAAATTTTTAACTCTAAATAATAATTTCACATTTATGATTTTAAATAGTATACAAAAGGATCTTATTCTTTTTCGGGATTATGGAATTATTTGTAAAATTAAGTAACCTAGGAAATGAGTGGGTTAGCAGGGAAAGCAACTTTCTATGGATTGTAATTCTTGATACACCAGGGCTGTCTGTCCTTGAATATAATGTCATAAATTGCTAATATGAAAGTATAATCTTTTTATTAGAACTTAGAAATTAGATATGTAATTGAAATAAAAAAAAATGCATAAGAAACTGTTCATCCACATTGTTTATAATTGCTCATTGGCGAAAAAAAACAAGCAGTATATTGTTAACAGGGGAGGCTACTGAGTTGTATGGTGTACAATTCTTTGTTGGAGTTATGTCCCTTGCAGTACTGTTTGACTTGTTACTCAGAGATTGATTTTACTTTAGCAGTTGGAGAGCGTATGCTGCTGTTTAAAAACGCCTCTATACATTACCCTTATCTTTGAAATTTATATTACAGTTGTTTAAAGTATAAAAATACTACTACTACTACTGCTACTATACAAGTCAGACTTTATTACAGTTTATTACACCGATCGCTGTGGCCTAATGGATAAGGCGTCCGCCTCAGCATCGGGTGGTCGAAGGTTCGAGCCCCATGGGGAGCGTTTGTCGAAGGATGGATGTTTGTCATGGGACTTGTTCCGATATGGCTGGCTTGTGAGCCGCAAGCGTTAAACATGAATGGTTACCGACTTCTATCTGCCTGGCGCCTGGCATACTGATAGGAGTTGGGAGGTACATGGTATACACGCAAAGGTGTCTCATAAGCCAAATCGGCTGGCCATTTCAATAGGGGTGACACTATAATAAAAAAAGACCTTTACCCTTTTTTTACAGTTTGAGCAATTCAATGCTCCACAGTTTGCATCTTTATACAGAAGGTATATTTATGTGATTGTCCAGTTTCCAGTGTACAAGTATGAATGATTGCATATTCCTCCCTAAAGCATATCCTGGATGACACTTTACACACATGCATAAGGCAGTGTTTTTTTTCCCATTTTGGTATTGGGGCCGGGTCCCTTTGGATTGGGAAAATTCACTGCGTTTTGACTAACAATTTGAAATCAGTGTTGTTGTTTAACACTCTGTAATTGTTGTTTTGCTAACAAATGCTTCAACATTTAGGATACAAGTGTGTCCAGTATTATATTTACTAAGGTTGATCTTATATGGATTGGAGATGAACAAAATATTGAGATATATAAATCAAAACATTTATTTTTGGTAAACTTCTATTGGGAATTTGTAGCTCTCATTTGGGAAAAATATATACTTTTTTCATTGGGAATGGATCCAGTTACCGGACCCGATTTTGAATGAAAAAACACACACTGTAAAGCCACGTTTCACTTATGCAAACAACAAGAATCAGTTCCTTTCAGTTCACCTCTCCATAACATTTGCCAACTTGTTTACACTTTGTGTCTCATTGTGGAAAATGACCTTGCTTGTCCTGTGGACCTTGGAAAAAAAGAATAGAAAAAAACAAGCAACAAGATAAGACACATTAGGAAACCCGGAAGGAAATGCTTGCATGACTGACCATCAGCCGTCTTTCCGGCAAAGTCGGAAAACAAGGGCAATCATTTCTTTGCAATTAGAAGTCTTATAAACAATTGTAATGGGCCCATTATAAATGTTCTGGTAGAAAACATCTTGAGTATTCGTTAGAAATAGACAGTCGTTATGATGTTTAATTTACAGGGTAATGGCTCTTTCGAAAAAAAATATGACTTTGAGAGGTAATAATTGTCATTTTTGTTTGATGGAAAAGTATTGTGCATGTAAAGTCAGAGTAAATGGGACATAAACAGGGATTTCAATTGACGCAGAATTCTGCTCTTTGATGCTAGCATTTTGCGATATACTCACTTTTGACTTCTGCAAATAATCTGCCTAATTCATCATTTTGATGCAAATGTGACAATAAAGCTAAATCAATAATCTATTTTTATGTCCCCCACCACTATAGTGGGGGACATATTGATTTTGCCCTGTCCGTTGGTTTGTTTGTTTGTTTGCCCCAACTTTAACATTTTGCCACAACTTTTGCAATATTGAAGATAGCAACTTGATTTTTGGCATGCATGTGTATCTCATGGAGCTGCACATATTGAGTGGTGAAAGGTCAAGGTCATATGTGAAGGTCAAAGGTAAAAAAACAAATCCAAGGGAAGTAATAAGCTTTAAAGGGAAATAATTATCTGAACCTGGCGAATGATAAAAAATTAAATAAATCAAAGCGGCGCAGTAGGAGACATAGTGTTTCTGACAAACACATTTCTTGTTATTCAACAGAAATCGTGTAAAAATGCATTCTTAGAAACATTTGCGTATAATTTAACTAGTATGCACAAACATTATAACACTGTGCTTCATTATTTTGACACCTTTGAATTTCATCCTAGCCCTGAAATTTTCATGCATGGGGGTCATTTTATTGTGGTATTGAATATCTATTGAAATCCCTGCTTAAGACATAATTAAGCATTTTAAGAATGGTAAGGCATTGGTAGAAATATCTCCTGTATCAGTTCTGAGTTAAAAAATGTTAAATTCCTCTATTTTTAAGCCCCCTTTATAAAGAAGGAAAAAAATCGCTGATGATGCATTTTCTCAATTTGAGAATGAGGCTAACAATTATGGGTTCAAATGAGCACTGTGAACAAGTGCCTTTAACTGGACATTACTTATGTTCTTTATAAATGGCCCCTTATTGTATAATGTGATCCTTTTGTTTAAACCTACATATTTTTGCTTGATTGCATCGAAAGCCTCAGGCTTATTGAAATGCTCTCGAGTCTGTTTCCTGGGACAGAGAACCATTACTTGGTGTCTTTGGAGGAGATCGAAAGAACGCTGCCACAGTGGGGATGGAACCTGTGACAGACGCCATATTCAATGCGCCACAGCGACCTTTGATCCTTTGACATAAAATCTTTGGACGTACAACCTATTAGAAGTACCTGAGCATGTAGTGATATATGATTCTATGTTCATTTTATGAGTCATCAGATCTGAAACATCTTTTCAAAATGGCTTTTAATCGGTACAATTATACAAAGAAGGTAACTTCTTTGATAGTCCTCTCTCTTTGTTATTTATCCAATATCCAAAGGTCTGTAATTACATTTATAATCCCTTGGCTTACTTTATCTGTAGAGATTCTATATTTATTATAGTATTAATATTCCCTGAAGCATTTTAAATCCAATATTGTCTGGAGCTTCTAGGAAATATTTGCCTGGAAGTCTTATTTTATGATATGCTTAATTGCCAGTAGGAAACTAAAATAAAGTAGAGAGGCTCCATTACACTATAATCAATGCCCCGCATTTTACAATGAATTGCATGTTATTTTGTCATTCAAATTAAAACAACTTCAGTGAAAAATGCATACTCAGTAAGTTGATATTTGAAATCATTGGAAAAGAGATACAAAAAGATGGGAAAACCCAATAAATTTAGCAAGTATTCAGAAAAAAGTCAAATGTTTTAAACTAAATTTAAAAACAAAACTTATGTGGTGCTGAGCCATTGTTTTTAGCTCATCTATTTTTCGAAAAAAAAATTATGAGCTATTGTCATCACCTTGGCGTCGGCGTCCCGTTAAGTTTTGCGTTTAGGTCCACTTTTCTCATAAAGTATCAATGCTATTGCATTCAAACTTGGTACACTTACTTACTATCATGAGGGGACTGGGCAGGCAAAGTTAGATAACTCTGGCTTGCATTTTGACAGAATTATGTGCCCTTTTTATACTTAGAAAATTGAAAATTTTGGTTAAGTTTTGTGTTTAGGTCCATTTTACTCCTCAAGTATCAAAGCTGTTGCTTTCATACTTGCAACACTTACTAACTATCATAACGGGACTGTGCAGGCAAAGTTATGTAACTCTGACTGGCATTTTGACAGAATTATAGGCCCTTTATACTTGAAAATTTGGTTAAGTTTTGTGTTTTGGTCCACTTTACCACTATGTAACTCTGACTTGCATTTTGACAGAATTATGTGCCCTTTTTATACTTAGAAAATTTAAAATTTGGTTAAGTTTTGTGTTTAGGTCCACTTTTTTCCTAAAGTATCAAAGCTATTGCTTTCATACTTGCAACACTTACTAGCTATCGTAAGGGGACTGTGCAGGCAAAGTTATGTAACTCTGACTGGCATTTTGACAGAATTATAGGCCCTTTATACTTGAAAATTTGGTTAAGTTTTGTGTTTTGGTCCACTTTACCACTAAAGTACTTGGAACACTCGCAAATTATCATAAGGGGACAGTAAAGGACAAGTTGCATAACTCTGGTTGTCATTTTTATGGAATAATGGCCCTTTTCTGACTTAGTTACTTTGAATATATGGTTACATTTTGTGTTTAAATCCACTTTACTTCTAAAGTATCAAGGTTATTGCTTTTAAACTGCAAATACTATCATGCTATCATGAGGGTACTGTACCTGGCAAGTTAAATTTTACCTTGACCTTTGAATGACCTTGACTCTCAAGGTCAAATTATTAAATTTTGCTTAATTTGCCATAACTTCTTTATTTAAGATTAGATTAGATTGATACTTTGACAAAACAACTCTTACCTGACATACCACAATAGACTCCACCCAAACCATTAAATTAAAGATCCTCTAATAAATGACCACCACACCCTCACACTATACCCCCCCCACCCCCCAAAATAAATTTTTATGCCTCCAGTAGGGTGGCATATAGCAGATGAACTGTCAGTCAGTATGTCAGTCAGTCTGTCTGTCCGTCCTAAAAAACTTTAACATTGGCCATAACTTTTTCACTTTTGAAGATAGCAACTTGATATTTGGCGTGCATGTGTATCTCATGGAGCTGCACATTTTGAGTGGTGAAAGGTCAAGGTCATCCTTCAAGGTCAAATGTCAAATTTATGGTGTCTGTCCGTCTGAAAACTTTAACATTGGCCATAACTTTTTTAATATTGAAGAAAACAACTTGATATTTGGCATGCATGTGAATCTCATGAAGCTGCACATTTTGAGTGGTAGAAGTTCAAGGTCATGGTCATTCTTCGAGGTCAAGGTCATCCTTCAAGGTCAAAGGTCAAAAATTTTATTTCAAAGTGGCGTTATCATGAAGCTGCACATTTTGATTGGTGAAAGTTCAGGGTCAAGGTCATCCTTCAGGGTCGAGGTCATCCTTCAAGGTCAAAGGTCAAAAAAAGTATTTCAAAGCGGCGTTCTCATAAAGCTGCACATTTTTAGTGGTGGAAGTTCAAGGTGAAGGTCATCCTTCAAGGTCAAAGGTAAAAAAAACAAAACATTTTTTTTCAAAGTGGCGCAATAGGGGACATTGTGTATCTGAATAACACATCTCTTGTTTTTTTTCAAACATGGTTAAAAAACACAAATATTTAATGTTATCATTTTATTTTTGAAATACCATCCAACCATCCCACCCAAGAATCCCCCCCCCCCCAAAAAAAAAATAAAATATTTTTTTGCATTTTTGGAAGATAATGTAATAAATGACCACACACCCACACTATACACCCCTCTCCACTCCACCCCTCCCTCCTTTGTGATTGAAATTGAGATAGGTCCCTACACCTTTAAAAAGAAAAATAGATGAGCGGTCTGCACCCGCAAGGCGGTGCTCTTGTTTTTATATGCATTTTCCAGGTTTTGCCACATGATTCTAAGTAGGGTCACAGTTTAAATGTTGTGTAACCGTTACATTCTGAAGTTTAGAAAACATTTTTTAAATCCCGCCTAGGTTCTGTAAACTTGTTTTGTAATGCATGTATCAGGTATTATACAAGGACACAGAGTATCTATTGAGTTTTTAACCCATAATGTAACATTCGACTCACATTACAAAATGTCATCAGTACAAAATTTAATGACAATTTACAAAGCTATTGGTTACCTTAATTGGCACTTTTCTGCAGTGGCATGAAGAACATTGCAAACCAAACATTCTATATCTGCTAAATGCAGTGAAAGTTTTATGATGATACATTTGTATATAAGCCTCCTGCATGAATGATGTAACAAACACAACAGAACAGAACATACATTATGCCAAGATTTCTGCTATGTTTTGAGATATTTTTAGTGTGAAGCACATATTATGTAAGTGTTCACAGATTTATTGGCACAGAATCCATTATCATTCTTTGGTGAATATATGTGCTGCACATTTAGACATTTGTCAAAAAGCCAGAACAATTGCTGTTAGTGTTTTTACAAGTTCATTGAAGCTTAATACAGGGTGCAGGATCAACGAGGTTCACAGGGGATTTACACATGGCCTGGACAGAATGAAAACACACGATTAAGAACTTTATTTTTCCAAATATCCAAGTTATTGAAATATGTTTTCAAAAATCTTTAGAGCATAAAAAAAGTTTTTCTTGAAGTTTGTGGCAATATCTTAAGATTTAAGAATACGTTATTGAATACGTCTGAAATTGGTGCAGAAATTTCACGTCGTGTACATGTAACCGTGTATATAAATGTTGTACACATAGAATTTTGGCCAAGAACACAGGGTCATTAAATACAGTTATTCTCATGTTTTTAACATTGCCATAAGCGGCATTAAATACTGTCTTTTATGCACTCGTTGAAATTCTTCAGATTTTTGTTTACTGTTATTTGAAAAATGAAACAAGACACGATGCTGACATTTGCTCTTGTTAGTTCTGTACCATTTATATTCTGTTGTAATTGTGTTTTCTGGTCACGTAAAGTTCCTCAGAAAAACCTTAATTAATAAGAACACTTCACTGATCAATATTTTCCCTCCCTGAGATGCCAATAGATGCTGTTCTCCATCTATTTATTTCATAATCGTTTCAGAATATTATTATTATAACTGTTCAAAGTTGGTGGCACGGAAAGCGGTTTCTCAATGCAAACTATGATAAAAGCATGATTCATATTTTTTTCCTTGGCATATTGGAGGTTTTTTTAAATTTCTTGTTTGTGTTGTTTTTTTTATTTGGAATATTAGTGTTATTGTTGACTTCAAATTTAGAGATACACTGTTCCTGTATCTTGCATGCAAGAAAGATGCCAGTAAACATGATACTCAGTTTTTCAGAGGTGTAATTATCAGTTCTTTTCCTGAAAACTTATTGGGTCTGATGATTAAACATTGCTAATTGTAGTCACACATGATCAATTTGGATGATTAAATAATGATTTTATTGCTGATCTGTTCAAAGCTACTCAGAATGCCAGATAGACATTTTCCTGTTTCTTCTTATTGCGTATAGCTCATCTACAGGCAGCTGGCATAATATTGTACATCATATAACCTGGTGAAACCACTACTTTCCTATTCTCTGTTAGTTAACTCTGAATCAAAGCTGCATCTGTATAGAAAGGGTAGAGCATTGTAGAGAACTGGTGATGCAAGATTATAGTGTATTTGTTGTTTTCTGTTGTTGTTGTTGTTATTTTTTTTATGAATTTTTATGAAGTCCAAATGCAGTGTTGCTCAAGCTGGCTATTTATTAGGAGTCCTTGAGTAATTATTGATCTGAGTGGATATTGATAGTGCACATTATGTCAGGGACTTTACGGTATCAAAAAAATATCCGTAAATTCGCAGGTGACTTTTGTATAGCTTTTGTTCTGAGGGTCTGGGAAAAGTTTGGATAATTCAGTGGTAAGATAATTGGATTGAAGGAAAGTTATGTTATTGGTTAAATAAAATAGAAGGTTTATCCAGAAAACTGGTGGGTTTTTTTGCCGGGCTGTGGAATTAATTATTAATTAGTTGTTCATGGTGGAATATATGAGTAGGACATGTAAGTAAATGACGTCTGAGGAATGTGTGATCTATCAATGTGATCGAGGAATAATTTCGAATGGGTGATGCTCTTTATTATTAATATTAAACTCACATGAAGTATCTGTTTGCAATTGAAAACACCTTGGGTCTAGTGCCTGAGTGCTTAGAAGAAATTGTTTCCATTATTAATATAAAAGAAATTGAAACGAAAGGTGAGGTCAATAGAAGGTGGATAAACAGCAAATTTTCCTTTTGTGCGGATTCTTAAAAATAAGACATTTATTAATTGTGTGCTTTAAGCAATTATAAAGCTTGTTAGAAGTACAATCAGAACGGTGTTACAAGTTATATATGACTGTTGTTTTGGAGAAGAATATAATTAGTAGGTTCTAATTTAAAGGTGTTTTGTAGTTATTTGGTTGCTTATTTTTTTGTTGTTAAAACATGCCAGCTTCCTACATGGTAATCTTTCTGTCATGCTTGAAAACTCAGGTTCGTTCTTGTTTGGTACTGAGCTAGATAGGTTTAAAATTGTTTCAAATTACCTACGTTTATTTATTATTATGCAGAAACTTTAGACCTATAGAAGGATAAAGTGAGGATGTGACATTACTTTTTCAGTTGTTAGAGGTTAAAATGATCGAGATAAATCTTAAAAGCTTTTAATAAAAATAATGCTGTTTTTGAATAACAATTTCTGAATACATATATTATAGTGAAACAGCTATGGATATGATGTGAACAAAGTGCTGGAATAGGTGGGGAAAAAATTAATACAGTGGAATAATTTTTAAAAAGTGTTGAGGTAATATTTTGCAAAAAATGGAATAAAAGTGGTTTAGGTGTTAAAATCTTAATATGAATCTGGTGAGAGGTCCAATAATTCAATAAGACAATCAAGCACAATGGATTTTATTCGATCGATTTTGCACAAGCTATGAGAGGTCCAACAGTTCAGTAAATAAAAAAAAATCACGAAAAATGGATTATCTCGGATCAGCTTTGCACAAGTTGCGCCCAAGGCGGCGGTCGGTGGGCACGATACCCACTCTGCAGGTGATACCGGATAACGATGAACCAGTTGAGATATTCACGCCGGACGACCCTGAGGAGGCGTCACGTATTAGTCAATACCGGAAACAGAGCAAGCGTCGTGCTTCGTGTCCCGCTCCTAATGCCCAGGTACGTTAATCACTATTACATTGCGTCCACAGGCGTCACTTCTCAAATATAACCTATTGGGTATTTGCTTGTGCACAATCGGTAGGCGCGACTTTTGTAAGGGGCAGTCCAGCTGATTAAGCATAATGTCCACTATGAACAAGACTGATATTAAAAGACTTAATGGTTCAAGTCAGTGTGTGTTGTTTGGTCAAATTTGGGGCTGTCAAACAGAATAGTATATATCTTTCCCAATGACTGTCTATCTTTTCCAATGACTATATATCTTTCCCAATGACTGTCTAAATTTCCCAATTGAAGGTTAAAAAAAATGTGGGAAAATAAAATGCATTTTAAAGGTTATTTGAATTTCGCTATGCAGCCTTATGGGTTGAGCCATAGCTAATATAATATACAAAAATATTATACACCTATTTCCCAATTTTAATCAAAATGGCGCGTTTTTCCAAAGTAACAAGGGCTCGGGCCCAATTACCAAAATGGTGGAAAAATAACAACTGTCAACTTCTTGACATTGTGTCCACAGGTGCTGCTTCTCAACTAACTTGTGTGGTTTTTACTTTTTCGTGATGGGTAGACGATAGGCACTTCTTTTAATCTAGAGGCACAGTCAAATTAAAGGTGATGGTGTCTGCCTTGCGACGGGGAGGTAATGGGTTTGATTCCCACTGTTGGAGATCGTTCTTTAGATCTCCCTAAAAGACACCAAGTACTGGTTATTCCCAGGAAACAGACTTAAGAGCATTTAAATAGTCTTAGTCTTTCATAGGTTTAACTTATTCTCAGCTACATTGCATCCACAGGTGGCGTTTTTCAACCATCCAGACAATGTAATTTTTGCTTATTCGTGTTGGGTGGGTTCTTGTTTTAGTGAAGAATTGTTCTGTGTAGTTATTTTACTGAATGTATATTATGAGTTATATCAATGTACATTTCCATGATATTGATAAATCATGCTTTCAATAATAATGAATAAATATTACTTGAAAACTATGTCATATTTCTACAGAGTTAATCTAAGCGCATGATGCTTATCTAACAGGAATATAGTAAATCCAGTGCTTATATTGAGGTTGACAATCAAGTGAAGCCAGTCTCTATTTTTAGAATGCCTCAACATAGAGATTTGACTGTCGCAGCTTTAAGTACTGTATCAAATACCTTCCACCAAAATACACCACGCTATGAATTTCACCAGGAGATCAGCAATATTCGCAGAATCTCTGAATTCTAAGTGTTATCAGCTGACGACGCTAACCAATCAAATTCTGGGGTATTATGTTTACATTAAATCAGCATGGCGTCTGCTTCAGCAGTTTCCTTTGTTGACATAAAAAATGCCTTTTCTAGCGGTAGTTTGCCGCAATCGCTTCAACAAATTAATATCAATAATAAATTACTTTTTCAACATATGTACATTCGATTTTCGTTCAGTTAGAGAAGTTTGATACGAGCTGTTTACAAACGGACACGTCATAGTATGTATAGGAGGTTTTTGCGTGACGTCACAATGTGATTTTACTTTTTAAGATAACCAAATTTTTCTCGGAACGTAGTGCTAGTAATTTTTATTGGAAGTCGATTAAATCTTAACATCGTTTCCACCAGCAGCCCACATTCTTACAACTTTTCACATGGCACACGTGCGTCATTTTCTTTGTTGTATTCTCTCTTTATCAGTAAAATGTTCGCCATGAATGTACAAATATTGCTACTATTAATAGATTAATTGTACATGTTTACCCCAGCATTTCATTGGTCAGCCAGTTACCTGTTCGGAATCTTATCGGCTGAAATCGTAAATATTCGTGACTTCTCGGAGTGAAATGGGCTATTGCTTGATTGTAATATTATAGTTATTATTGTTTATATTTACTTTCATTTTCCTATACAATATTTGAATCTTCTGTACACCTCATATAAAATCACCATTTAGTGGAAAATTGCACTGAACTTCATTAAATTAATACAAATTAAAAACGTTTAATCCCTCTAGAAGGTGAAGGATTTTACCTTTGAATGCAGTGTACAGTGATAGCCCATATGGGAAGCAACCAAGACATGAAGTTTGGTACGTTTTTTAGGGTCTATGAGGGTTTTGAGTAAACATAAAACACAATAATTTAAACAGTAATTTGGTTGCGGGATTAATTTGATATCAGAATTAGTTTTAGGCCCCTGTGAGACATTTTTTTGAGCTTTGAGAGATTAAAAAAAATAAAAATAAACATACTTTTTTTGTGCAAAATGATAGACATCAGTCAACTGTTATATATAATACTAGTAATATGTGACTTTGTGTATACGTTTGATGTGAATGAAAATCATATTCAGACCTTTAAAAATAAGAACGTGAAAAAAACTTGATTAAAAATATGAAACATGATAGTAGAATTAGAGGCTTTATGAAGGGTAAAATCATGCATGGTAAGCTGTGAGCTTTGAACCTGTATCTAATGATCTAACTAGATTCATCTATGGGGAGTAATATTGCAAGAGGCTTAGCTTCTAGTACAATGTAAAATTCTCTCTTTGATGCTGTCCTTATGTATTTGATTTACCATGCATGAGATATATGGTTAATGGCCAACTGTACTGTAAAGTATTGATGCAAAAGTAGGTTACAGCATAGAGATCAATGATTGGACTAAAGAATAATATGGAGAAAACCCTTTCCTTTTTAAAGGGGCCTTTTCATGTTTTGGTAAATCGACAAAATTAAAAAAAGTTGTTTCGGATTCGCAAATTTTTGTTTCAGTTATGATATTTGTGAGGAAATAGTAATACTGAACATTTACTATGCTCTAAAATATCCATTGTATGCATCTTTTTACGATTTGAAAACCTGAAAAGTATCAAGCATTGCAAGGTGAAAGGATTGAATAATTTGGAAAGTTCTTTTGTTGTCATTATAGTTTGGATACACGGATTACTTATTTAAGTACAAAATACATCTGCCAATAGCATTTGCACGGATGGTCGAGTGGTCTAAGTGGGAGTCTTTTTACTTCAGGACTTCAGGGGTCAATGGTTCGAGCCCAGTTTGGGGTTACTTTTTATCCTTTTTTAAAATTTATTCTTTTTTTTTTTACTTGAGATTTTTAGGTCCAAGGTTTAAATGTATCAATATAAAGCATTTAATGACAAGCTTCAATACATGCCAAAATCTGTGAAAAGGCCCCTTTAATTGCTAATTTCTTACCCTTACTATGCATACTTCGATTAAGTATTGATGCAAAGGTAAGGAAATCAATGATACTTCTAAGAAATAATAAGGAAAACACTCTGTCCTTTATAATTGCTATTTTTAGTTGGTCGCGTTAATAGCGGCCAACTAAATTTACAGAGCATATTTTGCAAATCAGTATGTGCTTAGAAGCCTTAGCTACCCTAAGAACCGCAACTCACTATGCTAGGAACGATTACCGCTGCCTGTCTGTACTGCAGACGACAAATGCTTATGAGCGTCTGCTCTACTTCTGCAGTGAGTGTATATTTAGCAGCTTGTAAGACAACATTGGCCAGTACAGTGTTTATCATTTAAATCTTTACATATTGGCTGCTTTCAGGGAAAACGGGGCTTAATGCCTGTCAAATAAGATTAGCCTGTGCACACTGATTAGCCTGTGTAATGTGCACAAGCTAATCAAGGACGACAACAGCGAACAACTTCAGTGCCTTCAGCGCTTTTATATAATTAATTCTTTATTCATGTGCTATGTCATTAATGGCCCAGTGTACTGTATGGCATTAATGTGAAATTAGGTTAGAGTAGAGAAATCAATGATCTTATTTAAGAAATATGTGGAGAAAAACTATTTCCTTTCTAATTGCTAATTTTTAATTTATTCTTTATGCATGTGCTGTATCATAAATGGCCCAGACTGGGCAGTGTACTGTACAGTATTGATGTGAAACTAGGTTAGAGTTACATAAGGAAATCAATGACCCAACTTAGCAATAATAAGGAAACAAAACCTGTCCTTTCTAATTATAATTTTTAATTTATTGTGTATGCATAAGCTGTTTATATTGCCCAGTGTACTGTACAGTATTGATGCAAAAGTAGGTAAGAGCAGAGAAATCTATGATCTTACTTAAGAAATATATGGAGAAAACCCTGCCCTTTCTAATTTCTAATATAACTTACCATGCAAGCGCTGCATCATTTAATCTTTCAGTGCTGGAACCTAATTTTCAAGGCCTTTGCAAACAGTTTGGAATCAGATGAGACGCCACAGAACGTGGCGTCTCATCAGAATCCAAACTGTTTGCTATTCTGATAGTATTCTTTGAAAAAAATCGAAGAAAATTTTAATTTTAGAAATTCAGCAGACAACATTTTTGCAGACGACAAATTTCCCAGCATGCAAATGGTAAATGGGGCAGTGAATCATGTTAGATAGTGATGCAAAACTGGGTTAAATCAGAAAGATCAATGATGCCACTTCAGAATCATACGGAAAATAAATCACACAAGTGGCCAATATTTGTATTTTATATATATTAGTACTGTATTAAGCAATATTTGTCAAAAATATTGATGCTAATGCTTCCATTTAAAAAATGTTGATGGTTTTTATTCATTTGTAAATGCAGCTAAACACTGGAAGATGAAGGTTTTAAGTGTGTATGAATTATACTTAATTTGCTGTACTTTAAACAAATGCAAACTTCAAATTAAATGTTGTGGGAACTTATCATGAAAGATTGATCTTTTTCATTTTCAACCTTAATAGTAATTGTTTGTAATACTGGGCGCTGTTCCATTTACCCATTTTTTTGAGAATAATACTACTTATTTAAGGTATAAGATAGTATGTGAATTGATGAAATGTATGAACACTATAGAATATTATCTTGAAAGTTGAATAACAACAAGCATGCATTAAATTTCAACCTGTGATCATGAGCTGTATTATATTCTCCTGAGCGAAATGCATTTTATGATTTCATAGCTTTTGTGAGCCATCATGTATTGTTAATTGTTCTTTTGATGTAGTTCATAAACTTTATTTCACAAATCATTTTCACAGCGACTTCATGAACACTGAAACATTTTAGTGTGATTAACAGTCCTTGATTAACACTTGTGAAATACTGTGAGTTTTATAAGCATTTCAGACATACCAGGAGTTGTTCATGAACATGAACATAATTAATTTGTTCTGGAATTGTTATAATGAACTTCTACACATAAACAGTTCTTTAAATGTCTTTATGCCCCCTATAGGGTGGCATATAGCAGTTGAACTGTCCATCAGTCTGTCCGTCCGTCCGTCCGTCCGTCCGAAAACTTTAACATTGACCATAACTTTTGCAATATTGAAGATATCAACTTGATATTTGGCATGCATGTGTATCTCATGAAGCTGCACATTTTGAGTGGTGAATGGTCAAGGTCATCCTTCAAGGTCAAAAGTATAAAAAAAATCCAAGGGAAGTAATAATCTGTAAAAGGGAGATAATTTCTAAACGTGCTAATGATATATTGAAATTTTACTTCAAAGCAGCGCAATAGGGGGCATTGTGTTTCTGACAAATACTTCTCTCGTTGATAAACACTTTATGAAATAATGAGTGTTATTATCTCATTCATAAACTGACATTGGTTTGTTTTTTTAGAAACATAGTTAAGGATTTGAATTTTAAGCCAATGAAGAACTGTTCTTCAAATAGCTTTTGGAATTATCTTGAACTTGTATAATGAAAAAATGTGTATGCTGTACACTTTATGGACTGATGAAGACAAATCATAAACCCATGGACAAATTATCAATTTGTAACATTTGATGAGGGTATTTTCTAGCCTATAAATGATTTGTTGTACATCCAAATTAATGTTGCTGTGGACAATAACTTTTGAACCATTGAAACAGTACTGGCAGATTGTTCTCCCTTGTGGGTTGATTATCCCTTTACCTCTTTGATACGTATTTTCACGTATGTGTAGTCCCTTAGAAAGTTATATTTAATTTAAGACCTTCCTTACTAGATTCAAGTTTGTATGCCCCCCTTCGAAGAAGAGTGGGTATATTGTTTTGCACTTGTCGGTCCGTCGATTGGTCAGTCCCTCCACCAAATGGTTTCCGGATGATAACTCAAGAACACTTTGGCCTAGGATCATGAAACTTTATAGGTACATTGATCATGACTGGCAGATGACCCCTATTGATTTTAAGCTTGCTAGTCAAAGGTCATGGGCACAATGACTCGAAACAGTAAAGTGGTTTCTGGATGATAACTCAAGAACACTTTGGCCTAGGATCATGAAACTTCACAGGTACATTGATCATGACTGGCAAATGACCCCTTTTGATTTTCAGGTCACTAGGTCAAAGGTCATGGTGACAGTGACTCGAAACAGTAAAATGGTTTCCGGATGATAACTCAAGAACGCTTACGCCTAGGATCATAAAACTTCATAGGTACATTGATCATGACTGGCAGACAACCCCTATTGATTTTTAGGTCACTAGATCAAAGGCCAAGGTCACAGTAATTAATTAATTGTGTTTGTCAAACTGTATCCTTGGTTAAAACTTTTGCAATATCTAAAATGGTTTCTGGATGATAACTCAAAAATGCTTACGCCTAGGATCATGAAACTTCATAGGTACATTGATCATGACTGGCAGATGACCCTATTGATTTTCAGGTCACTAGGTCAAAGGTCAAGGTCACAGTGACTCGAAACAGTAAAATGGTTTCCTGATGTTAACTCAAGAATAATAATACCTAGGATCATGAAACTTCATAGGTACATTGATCATGACTGGCAGATGACCCCTATTGTATTCAGGTCACTAGGTCAAAGGTCTAGGCCACAGTGACAAAAAACGTATTCACACAATGGCTGCCACTACAACTGACAGCCCATATGGGGGGGCATGCATGTTTTACAAACAGCCCTTGTTCTTGGAATCTTGTTGTGGTATTGTTTGAACCCCATATGAGACACCTCATCCTTTTTATGCCCCCGGTAGGGTGGCATATAGCAGTTGAACTGTCCGTCAGTCAGTATGTCAGTATGTGTGTATGTCAGTTTGTGTGTATGTGTGTATGACAGTCTGTCCATCCGTCCAAAAAAGACTTTAACATGGGCCATATCTTTTTCACTATTGACGATTGCGACTTGATATTTGGCATGCATGTGTATCTCATGGAGCTGAACATTTTGAGTGGTGAAAAATGAAAGTAAAGGTCATCCTTCAAGGTCAAATGTCAAATATATGGCGTCTGTCCGTCCGAAAACTTTAACATTGGCCATAACTTTTTCAATATTGAAGATAGCAACTTGATATTTGGCATGCATGTTTATCTCATGAAGTTGCACATGTTGAGTTGTGGAAGTTCAAGGTCAAGGCCATCCTTCAAGATCAAAGGTATAAAAATAAATTGAAAGTGGCGTTCTCATGAAACTGCACATTTTGAGTGGTGGAAGTTCAAGGTCATCCTTCAAGGTCAAGGTCATCCTTCAAGGTCAAAGGTCAAAAAATAAATAAATTCAAAGCGGCATCCTCATGAAGCTGCACATTTTGAGTGGTGGAAATTCAAGATCAAGGTCATCCTTCAAGGTCAAGGTGATCCTTCAAGGTCAAAGGTCAATTTATTTATTTTTCAAAGCGGTGTAATCATGAAGCTGCACATTTTGAGTGGTGGAAGTTCAAGGTCAAGGTCATCCTTCAAGGTCAAGGTCATCCTTCAAGGTCAAAACAATTTATTTTTTTCAAAGCGGCGTTCTCATGAAGCTGCACATTTTGAGTGGTGGAAGGTCAAGATTCCTTCAAGGTCGAAGGTAAAAAAATGTTGTTTTTTTTTTCAAAGTGGCGCAATAGGGGGCATTGTGTTTCTGACAAATACATCTCTTGTTTACTTGTGAAGTCAGTTAATCATCTATAAGAGGCTATAAATAATAATTTCATATATTTTTTCATCGGATATTCACATAAAAAAAGATGTAATTGATTGGTAGGTCTGTGACTTTGGCATGACTTTTGCACTTTCACACAGGTATTAAAAATGGATGTGAAAATTGCTACAAAAGCTTGAAGCAATCACTTATTTTTATGCCATCAGACTGTCCGTCAGTCCGTCCGTCACACTTTGCGTTTAGGTTTCGAAATCTGCGTTTAGGTTTCGAAAAATGCTCATAACTTCAATGTCCCTTGAGATATAACCTTAATATTTGATATGCATGTGTATAAGGACAAGGCCTTTCCATACGCACACAAATTTTGACACCTTTGACCTTGAACTTACTGTCCGCGTTTAGGTTTTTAAATCTGCGTTTAGGTTTCGAAAAATGCTCATAACTTCTATCAAAGCGTTTATAGGGGGCATATGTCATACTATGGTGACAGCTCCTGTTTACAGGAAATTTACAGTGATAAAGATCACTAAAAGCTTTCCTCTGTCATAAGTATGTGTTGTTGAAATGCTAAGTATTAACACCATGTTCACACTCATCACTAAATATTGTTTGAAGTTTTCATGGGTTTAAGAACCACTTGCTAAACAATTGAAGAGAGGACCTTATAATCCGCACAGCACTTTGTATTCTTGGAATCAGGTTGGGGAAAGGTTTGAACCCTATATATGAGACATCACATCCTATTTTTGACATGTGTAGTCAGTTAATTATCTATGAGAGGCTATAAATAATATTTTCATGATGTTGTTTACCTGGCTAGATTCTCTGTAGAGAATGAAACAAATCTATTTGTTGCAGTCTGTGAAGATTGCCAGAAAAGATAGAATGGGTATAATTAGCCCATCCTTACAGCTCAGTTGTTCATGCAGATAATTGTATATATTCTTTGATAGAATTGTGGTGCTTTTCATGCTTACTGATTTGGCACATTTGAAATAAAATGATTTAGGAATTTTAAGCTAGACCAAAATATGGAAAGAGGATTGTCCTTAAAAAGGCAGTGACCTCTTTTCTGATTTGTTTGGGGATTGTAAACTTTGCATATTCATAAGTGACTTAAGGTAGCGCACCCCTAATGATTTTCAGCGATTTATTATACGATCATTGCCGATCTTCAATGATCGGTTATTTCCGAGAGATGCATTTTATTTTTTTCAGACTTGGAATTTTGATATATTTTTACCTAATTCCTTTAGAATACATTATTTTCACAATAAATATTGACTTTGATCCAAATATCATCTGAAAATCACCATTTCGCGATTTCTTCAAAGATCGACGAGCCTTTTTACCTGGTCACTTATGGATATCTAATTTGAGCTTGCAAAAATGTGAAGTTGTTGTCGCCGAGTGGTTAAGGGGATGGACTAGAAATCTTTTGGGATCTTCCTGCGCAGGTTCGAATCCTGCCGACATCGCATAATTTTTGCGACGCGTTTTATTTCTTTTCTAACTTAATTTGATTTAATATAGGATATAAGCTATGTTTATTGTTAAATATGTTGAAATTTTTATGCACATCCTTCAATTTTTATACGCCCGTATAAAATACGGGACGTATTATGTGAAACCCCTTGGCGGGCGGGCGGGCGGCGGGCGGGCGGCGGGCGGCGGGCGGAAGGCATCACTTTGTCCGGACTCTAATTCAAATTGTATTCATCCGATCTTCACCAAACTTGGTCAGCAGTTGCATCTAGTTGATATCTAGGCCAAGTTCGAATATGGGTCATGCCAGGTCAAAAACTAGGTCATAGGGTCAATAAGTGCATTTTCAAAGGGGCCACTTTGTCCGGACTCTATTTCAAATTGTATTCATCCGATCTTCACCAAACTTGGTCAGCAGTTGCATCTAGTTGATATATAGGCCAAGTTCGAATATGGGTCATGCCGGGTCAAAAACTAGGTCATAGGGTCAATTAGTGCATTTTCAACGGCGCCACTTTGTCCGGACTCTAATTCAAATTGTATTCATCCGATCTTCACCAAACTTGGTCAGTAGTTGCATCTAGTTGATATCTAGGTCAAGTCCGAATATGGGTCATGCTGGGTCAAAAACTAGGTCAAAGGGTCAATTAGTGCATTTTACTTTGTCCGGACTCTAATTCAAATTGTATAAATCTTATCTTCACCAAACTTGGTCAGTAGTTGCATCTAGTTGATATCTAGGCCAAGTTCGAATATGGGTCATGCCAGGTAAAAAACTAGGTCATAGGGTCAATTAGTCCATTTTCAACAGCGCCACTTTGTCCGGACTCTTATTCAAATTGTATTCATCCGATCTTTACCAAACTTGGTCAGTAGTTGCATCGAGTTGATATCTAGGTCAAGTTCGAATATGGGTCATGTCGGGTCAAGAACTAGGTCATAGGGTCAATTAGTGCATTTTCAACGGCGCCACTTTGTCCGGACTCTAATTCAAATTGTATTCATCCGAAACTTTTAAACAACTTTTTATCCTGCGTCAAAGTGGTATGGGGGTATAAGTCACATTCAGTGACAAAGCTCTAGTTCAAGTTGAATTCACCAAACTTGGTCAGAGGTAGTATATAGATTATATATCAGTCAGGTCTGATTGGAGACATGCAACCGATTAACACATGCAATATTTTTATGCAATATTTTTATCCAGTTTTATTTTGCGATATTTTCATCGGGTTTATTTTTTTCGCGATTTTTTTTTGCTTATTTCCAAAACAAATACATCAATCATCAGTGTATCATCTCCAATGGCACACGAATCGGGCGTATATTGCTCCGTCATGCGGCGCTCTTGTTAAAATTAAAACAACGATATGACTAAATTGGGTGATTTACTGCTGAAAATACGAATGATGCATGTTGCATTTTTATTTTTATTTAAAAAAGTAAACGGTAAATCTGTCTATTTTTTGGTATTTTTGCTTTATATAGTGTTTTTATAAAAGCTAAGTTTAAAATAAATAAAAAATGATACTATTTAGAATTTTATGACACTTTGTTTTTTACCGACCCAATTTTTACTTGGCTGAAATCACTTACATTTCATGGCGCTCTTCCACAGATAAAATTTTGTAAAAAATAAATGTCTGTAAAAGAATACTTATTAGTCCCCTAATGGTTTCATCGGAGGGGACTTATGGTTTTGTCTCAACCGTCCGTCTGTCCGTCACACTTTTCTGGATCCTGCGATAACTTTGAAAGTTCTTAATATTTTTTCATGAAACTTAAAACATGGATAGACGGCAATATGGACATTATGCATGTCATTTCATTTTGTTCCTACGTCAAAAATTCTGGTTGCTATGGCAACAAATAGACTAGAAATACTGCTGAAATTTTTTTATTTCTGGATCCTACGATAAATTTTTAAAGTTCTTAATATTTTTTCATGAAACTTCAAACATGGATAGATAGCAATATGGACATTATGCACTTCATTTTATTTCATTCCGATGTAAAAAATTATGGTTGCTATGGCAACAAAATTAGACTAGACATAATGCTGAAAATGTTGGTTTTCTGGATCCTGCGATAACTTTTAGTTCTTAATATTTTTTCATGTTACTTGAAACATGGATAGATGGCAATTTGGACATTATGCATTTCATTTAATTTCGTTCCGACATCAACAATTCTGGTTGCTATGGCAACAAATAGACTAGACATACTGCTAAAAATGGTGGTTTTCTGGATCCTGCGATAACTTTTAGTTCTTAATATTTTTTCATGTAACTTGAAACATGGATAGATGGCAATATGGACATTATGCACGTCATTTAATTTCGTTCCGACATCAACAATTCTGGTTGCTATGGCAACAAATAGACTAGAAATACTGCTGAAAATGGTGGTTTTCTGGATCCTGCAATAACTTTTAAAGTTCTTAATATTGTTTTCATGAAACTTAAAACATGGATAGATGGCAATATGGACATTATGCACATCATTTCATTTTGTCATTTTCATGTATCATTTTGTTCCTAAATAAATAATTTTGATTGCTATGGCAACAAATATAAATAAAAAAAAATCTGGAATTTCTGACAATGGTGGAGCCGGTAGTGGACTTATATTGCTTGACAATAGTCTTGTTTCATCTTGTTTAAACTTTAAACACCTTTACTGCATCTGTACACACCAACTGCATGCCAAAATTTGGAAATTTGACGGAATTATGGAACTTTTCTATACTGCAAGGGTGAAAATAAACTGGACAAAAGCTGAGCGTGGGGTGGTTTTGAAAAAATCAGTATATTTTGTTAAAAAGCATGGAAAGTCTACCTACAAATTTGCATGTAGTTCAGTGAAATGATGCTGATTAAGAAAATAATTAATAAGTTTATATTTGGATATGTGCCCATTAGGGGTGCACTACCTTAATGATGCTGTTTCCTTTTAAAGCGGCCTTTTTACGTTTTGGTAAATTGACAAAATTAAAAAGAAATGTTTCAGATTCGCAAATTTTATTTTTTGATGATTTAAAAACCTGAAAATTATAAAGCGTTGCAACGTGAAATGATTGAATAATTTGGAGAGTTCTGTTGTTGTCGTTATATTTTGTAAAAACTACGAGGATTAAATATAGATAGAATAAAATACATTGATCATTGTTTGAGCATGGATGGCCTTATTGAGTGGTCTAAGTGGTAGACTTTTAACTCCAAGACTCCAGGGGTCAGTGGTTTGAGCCCTGTTGAAGGTTACTTTTTTATTTTTTATTCTTGAATTTTTACTGGAGCTTTTTAGATCCAATGCTTACATTTATCAATATAAAGCATTTACTGACAAACTTCAATACATGCCAACATCTGTGAAAAGGCCCCTTTAATTACTTAAACTAAAGCATACATTCATCATATATCCATGAGGTATATGCTCTTTTAATATCAAAAATCATTTGATGTTAATTTCAAGTAAAACTGCATGTGAGTCTATTAAATTTCCAATAGCCGATACAAATGTGTGTGGTGTTTATGCATTTACCAGAACATTGACAAATCAAAAAGGGTGGGGCATACAAATAGAAGAAGGCCTTTGCTGTTCTTCCTTAGCGTAAACCCTGTTATGATGATTTACTGTTATAAAATAATATAAACTGAGTTAGGTAATTGATGTATTTGTAACATAATTACATATGTAATTAATCCATTTCTAATTTCAAAAGATCAGCTTTGGTTAAGGACCATGACTGATCATTGTTAAGGACAATTATTCACCATGGTTCAGAATCATGATTGACCATGTTTGAAGACTATGATCAGCCGTGTTTAAGGTCCATCATTAGCAATAAATAAGGAGTGTAAATTGCCATGTTTAAAAACATGATTTACCATGCTGATCATAATTGCTTATGGTACAGGACCATGATTGACCTTGGTCTATGATCATAATTGCTTATGGTAGAGGGCAATGATTGACATTAGTGCAGGATCATAATTGCTTATGGTACAGGTCCATGATTGACCATGGCTTATGATCATAATTGCTTATGGTACAGTGCTATGATTGACCATGGTTAGGTATCATAATTGCTTATGGTACAGGGTCATGATTGACCATGGTTAGGTATCACAATTGCTTATGGTACAGGACCATGATTGACCTTGGTCTATGATCATAATTGCTTATGATAGAGGACAATGATTGACATTAGTGCAGGATCATAATTGCTTATGGTACAGGGCCATGATTGACCATGGTTAGGTATCATAACTGCTTATGGTACAGGGTCATGATTGACATTAGTGCAGGATCATAATTGCTTATGGTACAGGGCCATGATTGACCATGGTTAAGGATCATAATTGCTTATGGTACAGGACCATGATTGACCTTGGTCTTTGATCATAATTGCTTATGGTACAGGACCATGATTGACATTAGTGCAGGATCATAATTGCTCATGGTACAGGGACATGATTGACATTAGTGTAGGATCATAATTGCTTATGGTACAGGGCAATGATTGACCTTGACGCAGTATCATAATTGCTTATGGTACAGTGCCATGATTGACCATGGTTAAGGATCATAATTGCATATGGACAGGACCATGATTAATCATGGTTAATGATCATAATTGCTTACGATACAGGGCCATGATTGACCATGGTTAAGGATCACAATTGCTTATGGAACAGGGTCATGATTTTCCTTGGTGCATGATCATAATTTCTTATGGTACAGGGCCATGATTGACCATGGTTAAGGATCATAATTGCTTATGGTACAAGGCCATGATTTACCTTTCATCTAGGATCATTTTTGGCTGTGATTCAAGGTCCTGATTGACCCTGATTAACTGTTGTTAAGACCATGATTGGCCATGATCTTCATGGTAAAGAGAAATGGTTTGCAGCCATTACAAAACACTGTTAACAAAGGTAAAGGACAATGATTGGCAAATGATCATGGTTGACAAAATTGTGACTGCTAATGGTTGATTAAGTATCCTGGTTGATATACTGGGAAATGCTTTTTTTCTTTTTAATGATAAGTTTAACTGTGTGTTTCTCTTTTGTTTATTTCAGGTAAGTCAGAGTTTCACCTGAGTCTTTTGCCAGATCCACTTATAGATCAGTATGTGGTAAGAAACTTTGTTGTACAGAATTGGCGCCTATTTATAACCCAATATACAGTCCCAAGTGTGATGCAGTAAAATGAAAACTGTAAAATCTTTTACTTTTGTGTGGGTATAATTTACTCAGTAACATGCAAACCTTATTTACGCATGTCTCTTTATATGATGCCGGTGCATTTTAGCTAGGTTAAATAAGTTGTACAGCTAAGAAATCTGAACTTTGAGTTACTAAAATTGTTGCAAAATAGTTTGAAGCTAGTTCTTTGAATCCACCAGTTGATGTTTTATTTTAAACAATTTTTGCTAACTATTAGTACGCAATTAGTAATTTTAGTGGTTATTTTTCGCCTCTGGTAGCATTGACAGAGAAAATTATTGTATTTTAACCCATGTGATTTTAATATGCCGCTTTAGAAGTGCCCCTTTATTCTAAAAAGTTGAATTGCAAAACATGATAACTTAAAAAAATCCAGGTAGATTGTACAGAATCACTGAACCAAAAATTTTATGCCCACAGATCGAATGAGCTTTCTAAAATAGCTGCCATGCGGCTCAAAGCGCAGTAGGGGGCATTGTGTTTCACAAACTCAGCTCTTGTTTTATATATTCATTATAAGAGATTGATAATTTTCAATTTCTACCGTTAAAGTGCTTTATTGCAACAGTGGGCGCTCTTTCTTGTTTACCCATTTTTGTGTGAATAATACTTCTTATTTAAGGTAGATAGTATGTGAATTGATGAAATAAATGAATGCTATAGAATATTATCTTGAAAGTTGAATAATAACAAGCATGCATTAAATTTCAACCTGTGATTATGAGCTGTACATTCTCCTGAGCGAAATGCATTTCATGATTTCATAGCTTTTGTGAGCCATCAAGTATTGTTAATTGTTCTTTTGATGTAGTTCATAGACTTTATTTCGCAAATCATTTTCACCGCAAGTTCATGAACACTGAAACATTTTAGTGTGATAAACACTTGTGAAATACTGTGAGTTCAAAATTTTATTAGCATTTCAGACCTACCAGGAATTGTTCATGAACATGAACATAATTAATTTGTTCTTAAATTGTTATAATGAACTTCTACACATAAACAGTTCTTTAAATACTTTATGAAATGATGAGTGATATTCTATAACTCATTAACTGACCATGGTTTGTTCGTGATAAATGTAGTTCAGGATTTAAAGAGTATTTGAAGCGTATAAAGAACTGTTCATACAAATCTTTTGGAATGATCTTGAACTGGCTTAAAGAAAAATGTGTATGAGGTACACATTATGAATTGATGAAGACTTATCATATCCCCATGGACAAGTGATCTGAGTTTGTTACATTTGATGAGGGTAGTTTGTAGCCTATTAAGCCTTTCCCACTTATAAGCAAAGTGAAAATGGCTATCTGCAAACAACATTAAACCAGAACAGGTTTTATGCTGTTTGCTGCTCATCAGTATCTAAGGGTTGGAGATGAAGCATTTACAACTTGAATCTAGGAAGAAAGGTCTTTAATTAAATTTAGCTTTTTAAGTGACTACAAATAAGTGAAAATAGGTATCTAATTGATATAGGGTTAATGATTTGTCGTAAGTCCAAAATAATGTATCTGTGGACATATAATAACATTTGAACCATTGAAACAGTACTGGCAGATTGTTCTCCTTTGTGGGTTGATAATAAACTTCATAGATGAGTTGCCAACTTCCCAGACGCTTCATATGTTCTTATCATTATTTATAGGTTTGACATAAACGTGCCGTTCACTTTATAACTACCTAAACAAAATCTTTGAAAAAAGACGATTTAACAATTCGATTTTGTTGATTTTTCAATACGCAATACGTGGTGTGGTGTGGTTAATGTGCCAAAAGTTACATTCATATGGGCCATGCTCTTTGATAAAGGAGGTTAATGCATGTGCTTAAAGTGTCGACCCAGATTAGCCTGTGCAAGGAGTACACTTTCCTCTTTTATATTTTTGGTTTAAAGAAAGTCACTTCTTAGCAAAAATGCAGTTTAGTTGGAAAGTGTCGCAGATGCATTAAACCTCCTTTTCACAGAGCAATTGGCACATATATATTAACATACATGTCTAGTCTTTGCACCCCTGGATTGCTTACTGATAATTGATCATCACAATCAGCAGTATATTAGTTACCTTATGAGAAATTGTGCATAATGCTTTTGCATAAAGTGTCGTCCCAGATTAGCCTGTGCAGTCTGCACAGGCTTATCAGGGACGACACTTTCGCTTTTATGGTATTTTTAGTTTTAAGGAGGTCCCTCCCTACTTAAAGGGATCTTTTCACGCTTTGGTAAATTGACAAAATTGAAAAACGTTGTTTCTGATTCGCAAATTTTCGTTTTAGTTATGATATTTGTGAGGAAACAGTAATACTGAACATTTACCATGGTCTAATATAGCCATTATATGCATCTTTTGAAGATTTTAAAACCTAAAAATTATAAAGCGTTGCAACGCGAAACGATTGAATAATTTGGAAAGTTCTGTTTTTGTCGTTAAATTTTGTGAAACTACGAAGATTGCTTATATAACGTATAAAATACGTCAAATATGTGTACTCGTCAGAATAGCTCAGTAGGCTGGTGCATTTTTACCTCAGGACTCTTGCAGGACTCCAGGGGTCACTGGTTCGAAACCTGGTCCGGGCAATGTTCTTTTCCTTTTCTTAATTTTATTCTTGATTTTTTACTGGAGCTTTTACGATCCAATGTTTACATTTATCGATGTAAAGCATTCAATGAATAAGTTAAAAAATGCCAAAATCTGTGAAAAGGCCTCTTTAAAATCACGTTTAGGCAGAAAGTGTTGTCCCTGATTAGCTTGTGCGGATTGAACAGGCTAATCTGGGATGACACTTTACGCACATGCATTAAGCCCAGTTTTCTCAGAACAAGGCTCATATTATTGCCTCAGTTTCCTGGGCATAGTAATTGATTTCAATTAAGGCTATAAACCTTATGTAATGGAAAGATTGATTAATGATCAACGCGTGTATTAATTTAATTGATTTATAACATTATGGGATTGTAAAGGAAAGCAGCTTTCATGTGATTTAAAATCGTTTTGGTATTCTGCTGGAAAAGTTTAACATTTTGTTTCATAGACTTTCAGAATTTTTTTCCATCATTATGGCTATAATAAACTGAATGAGGCGATCAAAATATGAATGGTGTGTAGTGTGTGTAACCTAATGACATAAGTTAACCTGATAGCATTAGGTAACCTGCTAACATTTGTTAAGGTCATGTGTGTAACCTAATAACATTTGTCAAGGTGATGTGAGTAACCTAATAACATTTGTAAAGGCACTTCATTGTCTGATAAACATCACCCTACAGTTGCACTTTGTGGAATTGCAATTTTAAGACATTTGTATACTATAAACATTGTTCACGAAATTATGAAGTAACCAAATTTAATTCAAGTGATTTAAAATGTTGTGTGGAATTGCAATTTTAAGACATTTGTATACTATAAACATTATTCACGAAATTATGAAGTAACCAAATTTAATTTAAGTGATTTAAAATGTTGTGATGTTTTTGTAAAGTTGACTACTACTTGAAGTTTATAATATTATCCCTAGTAATTTATTGTATTTTTTTCAAGAAAAGTATTTGGTTTTGTGAAACTGTTAAAGCCAACAACATAGATCTTGCACAAGAGAACTGCATCAGCAGACATTTTACACATGGATTCTTTACAATATTTGCATTTTGTTTTGTTCTTGCATGTTTTGCAAAACATAAAGGAGACCATAACAGTATGCTAAGTCAGGTTACTATGATTGAATCAATTAAAGCAGCTTCTAGTGCAGAAAACATTAAGGAGACCATAACAGTATGCTAAGTCAGGTTACTATGATTGAATCAATTAAAGCAGCTTCTAGTGCAGAAAACATTAAGGAGACAATAACAGTATGTTAAGTCAGGTTACTATGATTGAATCAATTAAAGCAGCTTCTAGTGCAGAAACATTAAGGAGACCATAACAGTATGCTAAATCAGGTTACTATGATTGAATCAATTAAAGCAGCTTCTAGTGCAGAAACATTAAGGAGACCATAACAGTATGCTAAGTCAGGTTACTATGATTGAATCAATTAAAGCAGCTTCTAGTGCAGAAACATTAAGGAGACAATAACAGTATGCTAAGTCAGGTTACTATGATTGAATCAATTAAAGCAGTTTCTAGTGAAGAAACTAATGCATTATTTGCAACTGTACTTTAAAATATTCATTCTTCAAGCTCAGTTAAATGGTACCATTGGTTACCTATGAATGCAGACAGTGATTTCTTTGCCCAAAATAACAGTCTCTTATAGGCTGTTCCCAAATTGCAAAACTTAAAAAAGTGCTGTTTGCAAATGACAAGAAGTAACATTTTTTTCCAAAAATCTGACCAAAATTTCCCGTCAAAAATGCCAAACTTTCCCAATAAACTTAATAATTGGTTGATTGAGTTATTATGTCCCCCTTCAAAGAAGAGGGGGTACATGGTTTTGCACATGTCGGTCGCTCGGTCCGTCGGTCAGTCCACCAGATGGTTTCAGGATGATAACTCAAGAACGCTTAGGTTAGGATCATGAAACTTCATAGGTACATTGATCATGACTGGCAGATGACCCCTATTGATTTTCAGGTCACTAGGTCAAAGGTCAACGTCACAGTGACTAGAAATAGAAAAATGGTTTCCAGATGATAACTCAAGAATGCTTAGGCCTAGCTTCATGAAACTTCATAGGTACATTGATCATGACTGGCAGATGACTCTTATTGATTTTCAGGTCACTAGGTCAAAGGTCAATGTCACAGTGACTCGAACCAGTTAAATGTTTCAGGATGATAACTCAAGAATGCTTACGCCTAGGATCATGAAACTTCATAGGAACATTAATCATGACTGGCAGATGACCTCTATTGATTTTCAGGTCACTAGGTCAAAGGTCAAGGTTACAGTGACTCGAAATAGTAAAATGGTTTCCGGATGATAACTCAAGAATTCTTACGCCTAGGATCGTTAAACTTCATAGGTAGATTGATCATGACTGGCAGATGACCCCTATACATTTTCAGGTCACTAGGTCAAAGGCCAAGGTCACAGTGACTCGAAACAGTAAAATGGTTTCCTGATTATAACTCAATAATAATAAGGCATAGGATCATGAAACTTCATAAGTACATTGATCATGACTGGCAGATGACTTCTATTGATATTCAGGTCACTAGGTCAAAAGTCAAGGTCACAGTGACAAAAACGTTTTCACACAATGGCTGCCACTACAACTGACAGCCCATATGGGGGGCATGCATGTTTTACAAACAGCCCTTGTTTAGCAATTTAATTCCCTAGCACTTTATAATATACATTTTAGAAGGCAGTTTAACATGCACTTATAAACAATCTGTGTACTGTTATTAATAGTCATATGAAATAATGTTTATTTTTTCCTTATTACTTAATCGTCTATTGTGCTTTTTTTCCCGATAAAAAAGGGACAGGCTGTAAAATATAAAGCGAAATAAAATGAATCCTTGTAATTATCATGGGTTTTCTGTTTCATTCTGATGCAGAGTTGTCTCCCATACATGAACCTTATGTGTAATGTGTACGGTGTACATGACACTTCTGCAAATAAGAACAATGTTCATGACCTATCTGCAAAGTAGTACAATGCACAATATTGTTCCTTTACAAAGTAATGTACAGTGACCATGACTCTATTACCAATATCAACAGTTTACATGACCCATTTATTTATTAGTGCAATGTATATTTGTATATGGCCCACATTTGCGCAGTATCACAGTTATTGACTCATTTGCTAAGTAGTCAAATACTGCTTATCACTCATTTAAAAAGTAGAATACTACATTGCATAAAAATAATTATCACATGCTATATACCCTGTTTCCCATATAATACAACCATTACATATTTTTTTTATTACACATGTGAAATACAACATTTTTAAGCGTTTTCATTGGCTTAGTTTTCGTTTATTGACCAATCACATTTGGTTTATTTGCTGAAATGACGTTGTAACATAAAATGACTCACGAAATGTAAACAACATTCTGGATTAATCATGATGTTTGCCTAAATATTTATTATGCCCCCCTTCAAAGAAGAGGGGGTATATATTGCTTTGCACATGTCGGTCTGTCGGTCCGTCTGTCGTTCCGTCTGTTGGTCCGTCTGTCAGTCTGTCGGTCCGTCCATCAGGTGGTTTTCGGATGATAACTCAAGAACGCTTGGGCCTAGGATCATGAAACTTCATAGGTACATTGATCATGACTTGCAGATGACCCCTATTGATTTTGAGGTCACTTGGTCAAAGTTCAAGGTCACGGTGACCTGAAATAGTAAAATGGTTTCCGGATGATAACTCAAGAATGCTTTGGCCTAGGATCATGAAACTTGATAGGTAGATTGATCATGACTTGGAAATGACCCCTATAGATTTTCAGGTCACTAGGTCAAATGTCAAGGTCACAGTGACCCGAAATAGTAAAATGGTTTCCGGATGATAACTCAAGAACGCTTATGCCTAAGATCATGAAACTTCGTAGGTATATTGATAATGGCTGGCAGATGAACCCTATAGATTTTCAGGTCACTAGGTCAAAGGTCAAGGTCATGGTGACCCGAAATAGTAAAATGGTTTCCGAATGATAACTCAAGAACGCTTATGCCTAGGATCATGAAACTTCATAGGTACATTGATCATGACTTGCAGATGACCCCTATTGATTTTCAGGTCACAAGGTCAAAGGTCAAGGTCACGGTGACCTGAAATATAAAAATGGTTTCCGGATGATTTGTAACTCAAGAACGCTTATGCCTAGGATTATGACACTTAATAGGTAGATTGATCATGACTTGCAGTTGACCCCTATTGATTTTCAGGTCACTATATCAAAGGTCAAGGTCACGGTGACCTGAAATAGTAAAATGGTTTCCGGATGATGACTCAAGAATGTTAATGGATACGATCATAAAACTGCATAGGTACATTGATCATGACTCTCAGATGAACCCTATTGATTTTGAGGTCACTAGGTTAAAGGTCAAGGTCATGGTGACCCTAAATAGTAAAATGGTTTCCGGATGATCACTCAAGAACGCTTATGCCTAGGATCATGAAACTGCATAGGTACATTGATCATGACTCGCAGATGACCCCTATCGATTTTGAGGTCACTAGGTCAAAGGTCAAGTTCACGGTGACCCGAAGTAGTTAAATGGTTTCCGGATGATAACTGAAGAACGCTTATTCCTAGGATCATGAAACTTGATAGGTAGATTTATCATGACTCGCAGATGACCCCTATTGATTTTCAGGTCACTAGGTCAAAGGTCAAGGTCACAGTGATCTGAAATAGTAAAATGGTTTCCGGATGATAACTCAAGAACGCTTATGGCTAGGATCATGAAACTTCATAGGTACATTAATCATGACTGGCAGATGACTCTTATAGATTTTCAGGTGACTAGGTCAAAGGTCAAGGTCACAGTGACAAAAAACATATTCACACAATGGCTGTCACTACAACAGAGAGCCCATATGGGGGGCATGCATGTTTGACAAACAGCCCTTGTTTAATTTGCTCATTTAAAAGCATGTGATAAAACAGATCTGACACTTGTTGTCATATTATACCATATTTTATTAAACTCGTCCAGAAAATTCGTTACTAGACAAAATTCCTGAACTTGTTTAATAAAATATGGTATGATATGACAACTCGTGCCAGATCCTATATTTATTAAACATGACCCATCTGCAAAGTTGCACACTGTGAATGACAAACTAAAAACAATTTTAGTACAGTGTACATGAGGAATAAGCACAGAAGTGCAATGTTCATGACCTATTAGCAAAGAAGTGCAATGTTCTGGAGCTATTAACAAAGAAGTGCAATGTTCATGACCTATTAGCACAGAAGTGCAATGTTCATGACCTATTAACAAAGAAGTGCAATGTTCTTGAGCTATTAACAAAGAAGTGCAAAATATTCTAGTGAACATTACCCATTTGCAAAAATCACAGTGTGCAGGATATTATTGTAAAAACTACCATGTATGTTACATTACCAATTGCAAATTATTACATGCCCATATACATGTTGAATTGATGATACCAAGGTACTGCCCTATTATTTTGTAATAGTGTCAGTAGAGGCTAAGAATACAATGAGCATCGTTCCTGGAAAACTGATTGTATCGCATGTGCTTCAAGTGTATTGTATCGCATGTGCTTCAAGTGTATTGTATCGCATGTGCTTCAAGTGTATTGTATCGCATGTGCTTCAAGTGTATTGTATCGCATGTGCTTCAAGTGTATTGTATCGCATGTGCTTCAAGTGTATTGTATCGCATGTGCTTCAAGTGTATTGTATCGCATGTGCTTCAAGTGTATTGTATCGCATGTGCTTCAAGTGTATTTCTCGTTAAAAGGAAGCGTCTTCTTAGCAAGAATTATGTTAAGGCAGAAAAAGTCTAGTGCACAGGACTGGCTAACATAGGATGATGCTGCGAACATGCATAAAGCTCAATCTTGTTGTACATTGTCCTAATTGCACAAGACTTCACAGGCTAAACTGGGATGACACTACGCACATGCATAAAGCCCAATCTTGGGGGACAATGTCCTAATTGCACAGGACTGCACAGGCTAATCTGGGATGACACTATGCACATGCATAAGGCCCAATCTTGGGGGACATTGTCCTAATTGCACAGGACTGCACAGGCTAATCTGGGATGACACTATGCACATGCATAAGGCCCAATCTTGGCGGACATTGTCCTAATTGCACAGGACTGCACAGGCTAATCTTGGATAACACTTTGCACATGCATTAAGCCCTATTATCCCAAAAAGAGGCTTAAATAACACCCGAGCTCAGTCCTTGCTTGTCACTCCTCTCTTGATTGACGTATTGTAACAATACTGGGTTGCTCAAATAGGAAGTGACCTTTTAGAATGCATGTTACTCAATGCTTTGCTGGTACATGTTCCGCTTACATTATACCTATTTAAAAATTCATTACAAATGTCCATTTATATGTTTTCGGAATCAGGATTGCATATAATTTACTTTGTTCTACAAAGTGAAAGAAACAAAAGTGAAATAAAATTGGTATTGCAATGATTTTTTTGCCAGATAATATTTATGCCCCTGGAGTAAATCCTCCAGACTGTTGTTATCATGGTGTATTACAAATACACACTGTAAAAGGTAAAACATGCAAAACATTACTTGTATTAATCCTGGGAGGTTAATGAATAAAAAAAAATCATATGAGTATTGCAGTACTGGAAGGTTAATGAATAGAAAAAAAAGGCATTTGATGAATATTGCAGATGTTTCACAAACACTTACTGCTCACGGCCATGTTGCTGTAAAGATGTATGAATTTCCTTTGTGATGATCAATAAAAGATGCATGTGCCTGCAGAAAGAATGTATGACTGTATTTCCAGTAGGGCTGTCACGATACGCCGTGAGATTACCGCGGTATATTGTGGTACGGCAACACTGTATCGCGGTACGTACCGCGATATTTTACAGAATATGTATCTGTGAAGAAACAGCAGAATAACAAGTTTTACAAACTTTATTAAACTCAATAATCAGAAAACACTGGTATCATAGTATGACTGGAAACTGTAAAAGAAACTGTAATAAACTTAATAGAAGTAGTCATTGTTATTGTTCGCGTCTTTTTCTAAAATGTCCGCCATGTTGTTTACAATAGCTGTGACTACGATCTGTGTAAATCGAACGCTTCAAGAGCATGTTCAAAATGCGGAGTCAGCGGGCCCAGTATTGAAAATCCGTAGCGTTCTGACTCTTCCTCGACTTATTCAGAATCTTAAGATAACATGATTTGGAAGTGCCATGCTTTGAACGATCGATATACTAAAGAAAGAAAATAAGAAATAGAATAAACATCTTTTGGATAATTATGAACTTATTTGCAAAGGAAATCTGTCCCTAATTCCAAAAAAGGTACGGACCCATACATCGCCGTATTTTAAACGTGAAAGTTAAACATCTACAAGTGGAAGGGCTTGCTTGACCTGGATATTAACGGATTATTTATTTAGCCCTTTTGAATCGCTTCTACATTTTTCAAAACGATATCTATATCAAAATAATTATGTAATGTATTTATATCTGTGCTTATATAATAATATTAAAAAAACCGGTGCGGCAACGCCGTACCGCGGTGCGATTTTTTTCACGACATGCACCGCGATATACCGCTATACCGGTGAATCGTGACAGCCCTAATTTCCAGTTGACATTTATAGATGGTTAATCTATTGATACATCATCTGGAGATCCTGAATGATGCTCAGTGGGTTTTTATGTCCCCCACCACTATAGTGGGGACATGTTGTTTTTGCCCTGTCTGTTGGTTTGTGTGTTGCAATAACTTTTGCAATATTCAAGATAGCAACTTGATATTTGGCATGCATGTGTATCTCATCGAGCTGCACATCTTGAATGGTGAAAGGTCAAGGCAATCCTTCAAGGTCAAAGGTCAAATATATAGGTCAAAATCGCTCATTTAATGAATACTTTTGTAATATTGAAGATAGCAACGTGATATGGTGGTGAAAGGTCAAGTTCATTCTTCAAGGTCAAAGGTCAAATATATAGCTTCAAAGTGGCGCAAAAGGGGACATAGTGTTTCTGACAAACACATATCTTGTTTAATATTGAACACAGCAACTTCATATTTGGCACGCATGTGTATCTCGTGGAGCTGCACATTTTGAGTGGTGAAAGGGCAAGGTCAATCTTCAAGGTCAAAGGTAAAAAAAAAAAAAAAAAATTGTCTTAACTTTTTTAATATTGAACACAGCAACTTCATATTTGGCATGCATGTGTATCTCATGGAGCTGCACATTTTGAGTGGTGAAAGGTCAATGTCATCCGACAAGGTCAAAGGTAAAAAATTTAACAAAAAAATTTTCTCCCTTCACTCCTTACTTAATTCTCGTGGAGCTGCACATTTTGATTGGTGAAAGGTAAAGGTCAAGGTCAAATGTAAAAAAATTAAAAACATTAATTTTCATTTCTCCATGCAATACCTTACTTACTAACATTTTTTTACTAACATTGTCTTTTCTGTTCATATTTCAGCCTGACGCATCTACCTTGCCTATTTCAGTTTGCCTATCTGTCCTTCATTCTGTGTGACTGTCCAAAAACTATAACCTGGCTCATCACTTTTGCAATACTTAAGATATTTAATATTTGGCATCCATGTGTATCTCACGGAGCTGCACATTTTTAGTGGTGAAAGGACAAGGTCATCCTTCAAGGTCAAAGGTCAAACAATATATTTTTATGCCCCCGGATGGAATGATCGGGGGTATATTGATTTTGGCCTGTCTGTCTGTCTGTGTGTCATTCTGTCCCAAAACTTTAACCTTTGTTAAAGTTTTGCGATAACTTTTGAAATATTGAACATAGCAACTTTATATTTGGCATGCATGTGTATCTCATGGAGCTGCACATTTTGAGTGGTGAAAGGTTAAGGTAATCCTTCAAGGTCAAAGGTTTAACAAAAAAATCAAAGCGGCGCAATAGGGGGCATTGTGTTTCTGACAAACACATCTCTTTTTTTCATTCAAAATCAGGTCCGGTAATTGGCCCCATCCCCAATTGAAAAAAGGATATATTTTTCCCAAATGGGAGCTAAAAATTCCCATAGAAGGTTTAAAATAAAAATAAAAACAATTTTTATATCTCAATATTTTGTTCATCTCCGGTCCATATAAGTTCAACCTTAGTAAATATAATACTGAAAACACTTGTATACTCCATTTTGAAGCATGTTTTAGAAAACCAACAACAACAGTAATGTCCCAATTTTAGTCAAAACGCCGCACATTTTTCCAATCAAAAGGGACATGGCCCTATTCCCAAAAGGTGAAAAAACCACTGATGCTCATAACAGTATACAATGCTAGGTTGTTTGTCAATAGAGCAATGTCTTTCATGACCTTTCAAGCTCGTACACAGGTTACAAATGTTCTGCTTAATCTTAGGAATACACTGTAACTCCAATATAGCACGGTCAATGGGGTCCAAGCCGCGAAACAGCGTTATAACGGATCCGCGTTATAGGTTTTGAGCTCATTTACTGCAGGGCGCTATAAAAAAAACAGGTATAGAATAGCCTATAATATAGGTCATGTATATTGCCATGCTGTGTTGACGCAAATACATGCATATAAACAGAATCGTATCGATAACAGTATACATACCGCTTTTCTTTTGTGCACATTTATCCGATAATCCATAAAATTGCAACATCACTTAAAAATAATAATCTTGAGCATTAATGACGATATATGTTTAAGAAATTCGTAAACACAACCGTACGAAGTGTTAAGAGTACAGTGCATTATGGGGCAGAGCTTTCATTGGATGAGCGACTTTAAATTTAGATTGAATGCAATACGACTCATGTACAAAAAACTGTTTAATTGCGTCATACACATGCAAAAAACGTGTTTCCCGGGGCCTTTCTGATACCGCGCGAAAATGAAAGTGAAACTCTGTTAACAATTGCCGGTACACTGCGTTCGCATGTAAATATATCGTCTGCATTATTTAATTTCTTATACACGAACTGAAAGATTAAATGACAGAATACTAGAATGATAATGAAATGACAGAAAAAGTTGTTTTATACAGTAAGCAGTATATTTCACAGCCGCTCATTTAATATAGTCAAACTGCAACCATATCAACGTAAGAATGTTTCAATCGTTTTGAATTACTTGAATTGTATAACTATCCCGCTTGCACTTAACTTATGGATATTATCGCACTGAACCGCTCTGATGAGAAATACATGTAATAAACACTGACACGCGAGTTTTTCACACCTTTATTGACATTACACAACAGATTAACACCAATTAGCTGTCGGTGTTGTTTAACCTCGAGGCGATTATAATCGGTTCAATGGACGGTTGAATAAAGCAATCAACATGACTGTGATTGCAACCATCTTTGAATCGTCTGAAAATACATGAAGTTGCATAATACAGATTTGAATCAGAAATCAAATGGAAGGTTGGAGAAAAACTGGGATCCAAGCACCCTCCGCGCTATATTGGATTCAGCGTTATAACGGAGCGCTTTATATTGGAGTTACAGTGTAGTCTCCATTTTGGAATTAAGTGAACAACTAGTTAAATTAAAAACTAACAACATTTTTATTGCTAAAAGCCTGTAAGAATTGCACACATTGAAATAGTGACATTCATATGGAAATCTCTGCGGAAACTATTGTTTTCATCATCAAATGCACAGAAAGAATCGGTTTGTGGTACACTTACTTACTATCATGCGGGGACTGGGCAGGCATAGTTAGATAACTCTGGTGTGCATTTTGACACAATTATGTGCCCTTTTTATACTTAGAAAATTGAAAATTTTGGTTAAGCTTTGTGTTTAGGTCCACTTTATTTCTACAGTATCAAAGCTATTGCTTTCATACTTGCAACACTTACTAACTATCATAAGGGGACTGTGCAGGCAAAGTTATGTAACTCTGACTGGCATTTGGATGGAATTATGGGCCCTTTATACTTAGAAAATTGAAAATTTGGTTAAGGTTTGTGTTTTGGTCCACTTTACCCCTAAAGTATCATAGATCTTGCTTTCATACTAGGAACACTTGCAAACTATCATAAGGGGACAGTCAAAGGACAAGTTGCATAACTCTGGTTGTCATTTTAACGGAATAATGGCCCTTTTTTGACTTAGTAACTTTAATATATGTTTAACTTTTGTGTTTCGATCCACTTTACTTCTAAAGTATCAAGGCTATTGCTTTCAAACTTCAAATACTTTCATGCTATCATGAGGTTACTGTACCTGGCAAGTTGAATTTTAACTTGACCTTTGAATGACCTTGACTCTCAAGGTCAAATTATTAAATTTTGCTAAAATTGCCATAACTTCTTTATTTATTATTAGATTTGATTGATACTTCGACAAAACTACTCTTACCTGACATACCACAATAGACTCCACCCAAACCATCCCCGGTGCCCTCCCACCCCTTCCACCCCCTTTTTTTTTTTTTTTTTTGGAGATCATCTCACAAATGACCACCCCCCCCCCCGGATTTTTTTTGAAACGGTTAAAAAAACACAAATATCTGTTTTTATTATTTTATATTTGAAATACCGTCCAACCATCGCACCCAAGAATCCCCTCCCCCCCCCACCCCCCCTAATTTTTCTTTTTTAAGATCATCTCACAAAAGACCACCACACCCTCACACTATACCCCCCCCCAACTCCCCCCCCCCCCAATTTTTTTTTGCATTTTTTTTCGCATTTTTTGAAGATAATGTTATAAATGTCCACACCCCCACACTATACACCCCTCTTCACTCCACCCCTCCCTCCTTTGTGATTGAAATTGAGAGTCCCTTCACCTTTAAAAAGAAAATAGATGAGCGGTCTGCACCCGCAAGACGGTGCTCTTGTTAAATTAATTTGCTTGCCCCACTCATTCCATCCTGTGAAACCCTTCAAGTGACACAATTCTAGAACCATAACAAAGAATAAATTAGTTTCCATACTAGAAGTGATTTTAATCCATTCAATCGTTCCTCCATTGCATGTTGTTTAACTTTTTAGCTCACCTGAGCACAACGTGCTCATGGTGAGCTTTTGTGATCGCCTTTTGTCCGTCGTGTGTCGTCAACATTTTGCCTTGCGTACACTTTAGAGGCCACATTTATTGTCTGATTTTCATGAAACTTAGTCAGAACATTTGTCCCATTGATACCTCGACTGTGTTCGAAACTGGGTCGTGCTGGGTCAAAAACTAGGTCACTAGGTCAAAAAAAGAAAAACCTTGTGAAGTCACATTTGATGCCAAATCTTCATGTTACTTTCTCAAAATATTTGTCTTAATGATATGTTGGTTGAGTTCAAAAATGAATCTGGTCCGTTGAAAAACATGGCCGCCAGGGGGCAGGGAAGTATTCCTTATATGGCTATAGAGAAACTTTGTGAACACTCTAGAAGTCACAATTTTTGCCCAATCATCATGAAACTTGGTCAAAACACTGGCTTTAATGATATCTCAGACAAGTTCAAAAATGGTTCAGATCGGTGAAAAAACTTGGCCTCCAGGGGGCGGGGCAGTTTTCTCACTATATATATATAGTGAAAACATGTGAACCCTCTAGAAGTCACATTTTTGGTCCAATGTTCATGAAATTTGGTCAGAAGATGTGTTTTCTGGATATGACGGTTGAGTTCAAAAATGGTTTGGATCGGTAAAAAAGCATGGCCGATGGGGGGGGGGTCATTTTCCTTACATTTATATAGTAAAGCAGCTTGTGAACACTCTAGTTTAGCATGTCAAGTGAAGTAACTGCAAAATGGCTTTTGAAAATTATGTTGAATTGACAGAGTTGTTTCCCTTTTTAAAATATTTTTTTTTAAGCACAAGAAGATTAAGTGGAATTAATTATAAATGATAGATTTACATTCTGGAAGATAGCAAACTTTTGAATATGTTTTTTTATTGTTTGATGATTCTGTACAATATGGCATTCTCTTGTTAAACGATTAAAGCGAGACTATACGACTTTTATATATGTTAAATTGTAATATATTTATAAATACATGTTACAATAACACAAAAAAGACAAGACATTGAAGACGAATTTCATAAAATGCAGCAAAGACAAATTTGCGCCCCGAGCCGATTGTGACGAAGATATTTCGTACATATTTTCCTACAATAACGGAAGAATTCGTCTTTTTATTAGGATGGAGTTAGTGTTTGTGTGTCGTATGAAAAGACATCGCTGCAGAATTTTTCAAAACAACCATTAAACTAAATTAAGATTGACATCGTACATGCATGATATACATTCTGGCAAATTCGACTTTACAGACATTTTCGATTTCAGAATTAAATATCTGGCTTATTTCGCATTTTTCGACACATGTTTTTTTCAACTTTTATTTTAAATTATATTGAAATGTATGACCTTGTTAACACTCTAGAGGTCACATTTATTTTCCGATCAACATGAAACGTGGTCTGAAGATTTGTCCCATGATATCTTGGATGAGTTCGAAAATGGTTTTTGTTGCTTTAAAACATGGCCACCAGGGGCGGGGCATGTTTATGCCCCCCTTTGAAGAAGAGGGGGTTTATGTTTTGCTCATGTCATTTTGTCAGTCCGTCCGTATGTACGGCCGTTTGTCCGTCCACCAGATGGTTTCCGAATGATAACTCAAGAACGCTTAGGCCTAGGATCATGAAACTTCATAGGTACATTGATCATGACTCGCAGATGACCCCTATTGATTTTCAGGTCACTAGGTCAAAGGTCAAGGTCACTGTGACCTGGAATAGTAAAATGGTTTCCGGATGGTAACTCAAGAATGCTTTGGCCTAGGAACATGAAACTTCTTAGGTACATTGATCATGACTCGCAGATGACCCCGATTGATTTTGAGGTCACTAGGTCAAAGGTCAAGGTGATGGTGACCCGAAATAGTAAAATGGTTTCCGGATGATAACTCAAAAACGCTTATGCCTAGGATCATGAAACTTCATAGGTACATTGATCAGGACTCGCAGATGACCCCTATATATTTTCAGGTCACTAGGTCAAAGGTCGAGGTCACAGTGACCCGAAATAGTAAAATGGTTTCCAGATGATAACTCAAAAACGCTTATGCTAAAGGATCATGAAACTTCATAGGTACATTGATCATGACACGCAGATGACCCCTATTGATTTTCAGGTCACTAGGTCAAAGGTCAATGTCATTTGAAAAAAAAGTTATGAGCTGTTGTCATCACCTTGTCTTATTATAAGAGCAATTAGAATGGTTCTGACAGTTGCTAAATAATAAGAAAGCACAAAATCTAAATGCATTATACGAGTTATGCACTGTAGTAAGAAATTTGGTGATTAAAGACCAAAAAAAAAAGTGTGTTTATATAGGCACAAAATAGTAAATACCAAAGGTATGAATATTTGATTATGCAATTGAATGAAAATGTATATATTTGATTGCAGTTCATAAATATAAAAGGTGGATGTGAACTAGAACTAGTTAAAGATAATTTATTCAGCAAAATATAATGAAAGGAAAGGCAGATAACACTTTGATATAAGTAATGACATATAAAATGGTCATCAACAAATATAAAATCTAAAAACAACAACGGAAAAACTGTACAATACATACTTGCTATGACTCTACATATTGTTTAGAACAGAACACATGGTAACAGTAAAACTATACTAGAAGTGATTTCAATTCATTCAAACTGATCTCAATTGCATTTTGTTTAACTTTTCTTATTATAAGTGCAATGCAAATGGTTCTGATAGTTGAAAAATAAAAACTGGCCCATAACGCACTCTGCAGTTCTTTTTACATTGCATAACAATATCATCACAATATATTAGATCAAAACAAATCTCCACAAGTAAATCATGTATCTAAATATGAGTCATTTTGGAGATTTAGATCAAGATTACAACAATACACTGATTATATACAATTTAAATGAAAAATAATCGTCAACGAAATACAGTTGATTCCTTGCAAATTACACTAAATAATAGATCTATGATGCCAAGAACTTCATTGCGAACGTACTTTTTAAACATATTCACAGATATGACATTACTTGGCAAAACAGTTAATCATTCATGTGAATTATGTAATGTTATGTAACAGTAATTATAAGTTTGGTCAGGCCAAGAATTATTGTTGACAGTACATGTTCCAAAATGTCTGCACTGAAACTGGTTAAACAAAACTATTTTACTTTAAACACTAGGATTTTGTTACGATTACATTGTCCCACAATGATGGATGCTGTGCTCCTATTGAAGTAGACTGACACTGGGCAAGCTAGTCCATCCCTCTCGGAATTAAGAGTTGCCAGCTTCTTCTTGCATTCACCATCCAGCTGAATGATAGTCTGGGATGACCTTCCACAGACCAGAACCTGTCCCAGATCAGTAACATGGATACCATTTGGTCCTTGCAGGTCTGGGTTGGTGAAGGTGTGGAGAACTGTGCCATCTGTGGCCAGGGTGAGGACCTTGTGATGGGAATGGTTGGTGACAAATATCTTGTCACCTGAAGGACTCACTGCAAACTTACAAACTGTAAAAGAGAGTCATATCATTGAAGTGACTTCTTTATAGAATTATTATGCTAATAAAGATATTCTTACACAAACCTCATTATGTACAATAACATTCTCTCAGTCAGTAAATGTACTCCTAGTCAGAGCATGCGGACATGATTATTATTGTGGCATTATCCCCGGCCATAGGCAGAGGGATATTGTTTTGGCGTTATCTATCTGTCTGTCCGTCTTTTTATCCCCCGCCATAGAAGGAGGGATATTGTTTTGGCGTTGTCTGTCCGTCCGTCCGTCTTTCCGTCCGTGCGTCTTTCCGTTTGTCAGTCCGTCCGGAGCCATATCTTGGAAGTGCTTTGGCGGATTTCATTGAAACTTGGTATGAGTGGCATTATACACCATCTGTTAATAACGGAGTTATGGCCCTTTGTATCTTGAAAAAATGCTTTTTGTGTCAAGAAGCATATTGGCGGGGGTTATTAATTCAACGAATTTGTTTGTTTAAATTTGATGCTTATGCTGCTGCTGCTGCTGCTGATGATGATGATGATGATGATATTTTAACCCACATAAGCCCTTTATTTTGTAATGACACGAAACACTTACATTGCAATCTGTTCTTAAACAGAAAATGAGCATTTGACCTGTTATTGTTCACCAAAGTGATGAATTGTCATAGATGTCTAATTTGCCTGTTCCAACAGGATATTGGCCCAATGCAAGATCTAACTGTTTCTACAAATCATTTCTAGTGGATGGCTGGCTAATTTCCTTGAATTTTGATTGTGTGGTTTGTAATTATGCTCCACGAAAATATTTTCGGTGGAGCATATAGTTGCCAGTTTGTAGTTCCGTGTTCCTTCCTTCTGTCACACTTTTGCTACCGTTTCTCAAAGCGCCTTCAATACTTTACCAATCGCTTTCATACTTGGCATGTAGGTACCTTGCATGGACCTCTACCTTTTGATGATGTTTGAGGTCTCTAGGGTCAAGGTCAAGGTCACCAAGGCTAATAATAGACTTCCTTCTGTCAAATTTTTGCTGCCGTTTCTCATAGCGCCTTCAATACTTTACCAATCGCTTTCATATTTGGCATGTAGGTACCTTGCATGGACCTCTACCTTTTGATGAGGTTTGAGGTCACTGGGGTCAAGGTCAAGGTCACCGAGGCTAATAATACATTGACAAAGTGCATCATCGGGGAGCATCCATCAGTTTCACTGATATTCTTGTTTTTATTGGAAAATCCCATATATAGGAAATCATCAAACTTGTCCATTTGTTCCTAAATGAGTGTGATTCATATATAAATGCTTGGCATGAAAATTGGAAGCATTTAATGTGCATATTCATCTGTGTGAAATCTTTTCCAAAGATGTTCTAAAATCATCGAGATTTAACTTGAATTGAGGCAATTTTGATTTAAAAAATTGTAACCATTACATTCAGCTTAGCTGTTTAACCCAGCTTTTTACCTTAAATGACCTTTACATAATGACACCAGATTTTAGAATGAATACATATGAATATTTTATTGGCTGATTCGAGAGAAATCCCCCAGAACTTTGGCCTCATCACTGCTTCTATAAACAGCGTATTGGATGTTACACTGTTCAGTGTAATGAATTCAGGACAACTCTCTGCATGTTCATATGACACATTGACACACATTTTGGCCCAGTTACAATAACGCTTGTAAATCCTTCTCACAGAATTTCATAGTCAGTATTTTGTCACTAAATCGTCAGGCGAAGACAGAATCGGATATCCATAAACGTTGATAGCACAGTATTGCTTTCAAGATGAGAAAACCAACACTACCGAAATAGTATAGTGTCATGATAAGAGTGAATTGGTTTGATTATCTAACCACAAATGTTTGCCCCACTTGATCAGCCCATCTGGAAATCGTTCCTGAAAGCTTTAATAGCTTTAATTTGCCAGTTTGCTATGAATAACACAGTTTAACTTCATTTTTCTATCAAAAAGTATTGTGCCTAAAATGTTGCATTTAAATGACGAAATACAATAGTTTAAGACCCAGGTCATGCATAAATGGGTCTTATGCCACATTCTGCCAGGTAGCTATAGGCCAGACTGCGCATCTCACAGTCTGGTCAGGAGATAACTAATGAGACCATGAAACCTTGAGTGATTAATTGTACAACTGACAGCTTTGCTCCTGACCAAACTGCGCAATTGCACAGATTGGGATTGTCAGCAAAGCTGACCAAAACGTCATAAGACCCTTTTTCGCATGACACATGTCAGAAAGTGTGATTTCAATGTGTTGAAAGAATCTGCGTTTAAATCAAATATTGGCATATAATATATATTTGATGGTGAAGAAATTAATTCACAATAAGCCATGAGGAGTCACATATGATGTGATCTCATGTAGTATAACTTTTATGTACAAACACTATTGTGTGGTTTGAATTTTCATGCACATAATAACACATATTTCATGAGGTGGATATATAAATAACAAGTGAAAAAAAAACAAAAAAACCTTAAACCTTTGTTTTCAATTGATTTTTTATGTTGAAACATTTTTCTAACTCCATTTCAAAGTCAGGATACTTTAAAATACCTTTTTAAAGATATTCAATGTTCAAAAATGATAAAGACACTATTAGACCTTCAGTTTGCACAAAAGTAATTTATTTTAATTGTTTTATCTTAAAAGGTATTTTAAAAGTCATCATTGTCCCCCTGATTTGCATTTGTAAGATACTTCCACATATTCTTGGGTTAACATTATAGCAAGAACACCTAAATGTGATTACAAGCATACTGACACTGTCCTACACACGAAAATCATTTCTCTATATCAAACATCAAGGTCGCAGTCTAAGGTCAAAGGTCAAAACATAGTCTGGAGCATCAATAGGATTTTGAAATATCTGTGTATAAGTTGCAAGCATACTTTAAAGATGTAAAGGCACAAGCAAGCACCTGGTTCCACGGTCAAAGGTCAAATATAATAAATAAAAAAACACTCTGTTCAATATCCACCTAAAGCAAGACCTATAGATGGGCATATGTCTGTGAATGTGGGCTTCATTTTGCTATTGCATATTGGTATTAACACACTGATGTGAAGATTGTAATATTGAAGCAATGTTTTAATTTTCCCATCAAATGTTTTTGTGTGTGAACACATTGCAATAAGATACTTACTGATGGTTGATTGACAAAGATATTTGAAAGCTTTCCTGTGTTTTAAGTACAGTCAAAACCCGATGGCTCGAACCCGCTTGGCTCGAATTTCCCGTTGGCTCGAGCTCTCATCAAAGCACCGATTTTTTATTGCTATATATTCATTTAAAATTTTGTTGGATGGCTCAAATTTGCGTGGCTTGATATATCGGATGGCTCAAACTGTTTTCATAGTCCAGGTCACAATTTTCCCACATGTTCTTTTGTTCGGATCTTTTTGTCAAGAGCCACTAATATAGAAAAGGGATGCACTCTAAATTAAGCGTTATTCCCAGCCATCCACTCTCTAAGTACTCACAGTCAACAGGGAGGTGTGATGACCCTCTTGTTTTACTGTAGCTGTCTTCCAAAGGTTTTGACCTAGATTTCTGACCATAATTGTATGCAGCGAGAACATTGATGGCAGATAGAATAGCGCACATTTTCATGCTTTTTGCATGTTCATGGTTATTGCATCTGCCTTCCATGTCAACATGAGTAGATTTTAGGCAAACATTTGAAAATATATGCAAGACCCAGGATGATAGTCCATAATTAGAGTTATGGATGTTTGTTTGAAAAGCTATGAATATTTAGAGTATTTAAGTAATTGAAATATGGAAGTATATATACATTTCACTAATGTAAATATGGGGTGGCATTTCACTAATGTAAATATGGGGTGGCATTTCACAAATGTAAATATGGGGTGGCATTTCACTAACGTAAATAAGGGGTGTTATTTCACTTATGTAAAATATGGGGTGGCATTTCACTAATGTAAATATGGGGTGGCATTTTACTAATGTAAATATGGGGTGGCATTTCACTAATGTAAATATGGCGTGGCATTTCACTAATGTAAATATGGGGTGGCATTTCACTAATGTAAATATTGGGTGGCATTTCACTAATGTAAATATGGGGTGGCATTTCACTAATGTAAATATGGGGTGGCATTTCACTGATGTAAATATGGGGTGGTATTTCACTGATGTAAATATGGGGTGGTATCTCACTGATGAAAATACAGGGTGGTAGTTCACTTGTGTAAATATGGGGTGATAATTCACTGATGTAAATAGTAATTCACTTATGCCGCCGATTTGTGCTGTGTTATGACCCTTCGTGTTTTTTGCCATTTGTAGAATATAATAGTCGATCTGTGTGTTCAAACATGAGCTTGTCCGGGCCATAACTATGTCGTGATTTAAAAATCATTTGGCACATTTGTTCACCATCATTGGAAGGTGTGTCGCAAGAAAAGAATTACGTCAATATCTTCAAGGTCAAGGTCACACTTTGAGTTCAAAGGTCAACAATGGCCATAAATAAGCTTGTCCTGGCCATAACTATGTCGTTCATTGTGAGATTTTAAAATCATTCGGTACATTTGTTCACCATCATTGGCCAGTGTGTCGGGCGAAAGAAGTATGTTGATATCTCTAAGGTCAAGGTCACACTTTGAGTTCAAAGGTAAAAAATGGCCATAAATGAGCTTGTCAGGGCAATAACTATGTGGTTTATTTTAGATTTTAAAATGACTCTGTACATAAATTTTCGTTCACAGTCATTGGACGGCTTGTCATGTGAAATAATTCAAGAGTTCAAAGGTCAAAATGGCTTTAAATGATAATGGCATAATACTTCTTCCAAATTGCCATAAATTAAATTCTCTTGTTTTGTGAAGACAGCATGCAAAAAAGTCTGTGTCAATGCGGCACATAAGGGTATATGTCACATCTGTAACAAAACTCTAGTTTTGTTTGCAGATTTCAGTCTGAAATCCAACTTTTCTTTTACAACATTTATGCTTGAAATTGTTCAATCTATAAAAAAAAAACACTTTTAGTTGGAAATTTTGTTATTGCCTCTTTCAAAAAGCACTTTTGATATTTAAACATTCAGTCTGGAGGTGGATCCATGGTACAATTTGTTCTTTAGTGGTTCAATAGTCGAGAATGGACACTTCAACCACTAGTTAATTACAATCAGTGTTCTCCGTAACAAGGAAGATTTTAGGCTGGCAAGTCTATTCATAATGACAAATTTTAAACTAAAACTGAATGACACACTCAACTAAACAATGCTTTCATTGTGACTACTTACTTGGAAAAGTATTTTTAGTATTACTCATAATTGTTTAAAGAGGTTTGTTTTTAGAAGATTCAATTTGTACTCTTATTATGCAATTTTAAACGAGCTCCACAATAAACTTTGCAAATTATTTGTAAATGACGGACATTTTTATTTTAACATAGACTATATCAATGTGCTATGTTTCTCCTAGACCATCTACATGTATGAGAGTATAGTACTTGCATATTAAAGTATTTAAGTAATTGAAATATGGAAGTATATATACATTTCACTAATGTAAATATGCGGTGGCATTTCACTAATGTAAATATGGGGTGGCATTTCACTAATGTAAATATGGGATGGCATTTCACTAATGTTAATATGGGGTGGTATTTCGCTGATGTAAATATGGGGTGGCATTTCACTGATGTAAATATGGGGTGGTATATCATGGCCATGTTCACAGTACAGTTTATTAAAGCCTCTATAACGCTCATAATCAACGAAAATTTCGTAGTATTTCGTAAAATAAAGTTAAACAATTAAAAATCAGTGTTTCTTATGGCAATTGAAGAATTCGCTATACAAGATGTGGTCTGGTAAAACAGATGTTTGCAGATACAAAATGCTTGTTTCTATTATTTTTTTGCATATTTAATTGCATTTTAATTTTCCGCAACGATATCTATTCATACAACACATGAACACTAATATGGTACCATTTTAGTGTTCGTGTGTTGAATGAATAGATATATTTGCTGCAAATTAAAATGGAATTAATTGTGTCACAAATAAATAAAAACGAACATTTTGGTATCTACACAAATCTATGTAATCATACCACATCTATTGTTGAAGTTGTGGCTTTTGCTGTAAGGAATACTGATTGTTTAAGTGTTAACTTTATTTTACGAAATGCTTTACGAAAGTTTCGTTGATATTGAGCGATATAGAGACTTTAATAATGATAGAGTTAATATAAAAAAAAGTATTAAATATAGTTTAAATGATGTAAAAATAAGGGACAGAGAAGACAATTAACCAACCCTCTTTGTACTGCTATGGTATCAGTGTTTTTTTGTTCAAATTTTGGTCCAGTATAGGGACCCATTCCATATTGAAAAAAATATATTTTTTTTCCAAATGGGACATAAAAATTCCCACTTGAAAGTTTCCAAAAAGATTTTAGCTCATCTAGTTTTTGAAAAAAAAAATGAGCTATTGTCATCACCTTGGCGTTGGCGTCGGTGTCGGTGTCAGCGTCGGCGTCCGGTTAAGTTTTGCGTTTAGGTCCACTTTTCTCATAAAGTATCAATGCTATTGCATTCAAACTTGGTACACTTACTAACTACCATGAGGGGACTGGGCAGGCAAAGTAAGTTAACTCTGGCTTGCATTTTAACAGAATTATGTGCCCTTTTTATACTTAGAAAATTTAAAATTTTGGTTTAGTTTTGTGTTTAGGTCCATTTTATTCCTTAAGTATCAAAGCTATTGCTTCATACTTGCAACACTTACTTATTATGATAAGGGGACTGTGCAGGCAAAGTTATGTAACTCTGACTGGCATTTTGACAGAATTAAGTGCCCTTTTTATACTTGGAAAAGTGAAAATTTGGTTAGGTTTTGTGTTTAGGTCCACTTTTTTCCTACAGTATCAAAGCTATTGCTTTCATACTTGCAACACTAACTAACTGTTGTAAGGGGACTGTGCACGCAAAGTTATGTAACTCTGACTGGCATTTCGACAAAATTATGGGCCCTTTATACTTGAAAATTTGGTTAAGTTTTGTGTTTTGGTCCACTTTACCCCTAACGTATCATAAATATTGCTTTCACACTTGGAACACTTGCAAACTATCTTAAGGGGACAGTAAAGGACAACTTGCATAACTCTGGTTGTCATTTTTAAGTAATTATGGCCCTTTTTTGACTTAGTAACTTTGAATTTATGGTTACATTTTGTGTTTAGATCCACTTTACTTCTAAAGTATCAAGGCTATTGCTTTTAAATTTCAAATACTTTCATGCTATCAGGAGGGTACTGTACCTGGCAAGTTGAATTTTACCTTGACCTTTGAATGACATTGACTCTCAAGGTCAAATGATTAAATTTTGCTAAAATTGCCATAACTTCTTTATTTATGATTAGATTTGATTGATACTTTGACAAACAACTTATTTATTTTTTTAATTAAAGAATATCTAATAAACGACCACCACACCCTCATACTATACCCCCCCCCCCACCCCCACACAAAAAAATAATTTGTATGCCCCCAGTAGGATGGCATATAGCAGTGGAACTGTCCGTCAGTATGTCGGTCCGTCCGTCCGTCCGAAAAAAACTTTGACATTGGCCATAACTTTTTTCACTTTTGAAGATAGCAACTTGATATTTGGCATGTATGTGTATCTCATGGAGTTGCACATTTTGAGTGGTGAAAGGTCAATGTCAAGGTCATCCTTCAAGGTCAAATGTCAAATTTATGGTGCCTGTCCGTCCGAAAACTTTAACATTGGCCTTAACTTTTTCAATATTGAAAATAGCAACTTGATATTTCGCGTGCATGTGTATCTCATAGAGCTGAACATTTTGAGTGGTGAAAGGTGAAGGTCATCCTTCAAGGTCAAATGTCAAATCAATGGCGTCTGTCCGTCCAAAAACTTTAACATTGCCCATAACTTTTTTAATATTGAAGATATCAACTTGATATTTGGAATGCATGTGTATCTCATGAAGCTGCACATTTTGAGTGGTTGAAGTCCAAGGTCAAGGTCATCCTTCAAGGTCAAAAAAATGAAATAAAATTTTAAAGCGGCGATCTCATGAAGCTGCACATTTTGAGTGGTGGAAGTTCTAGGTCAAGGTCATCCTTCAAGGTCAAAGGTCAATTTTATTTTTTTTTCAAAGCGGCGTTTTCATGAAGCTGCACATTTTGAGTGGTGGAAGTTCAAGGACTAGGCCATTCTTCAAGGTCAAGGTCATCATTCAAGGTCAAATGTCAAAAAAAATAATCAAAGCAGCGTTATCATGAAGGTACACATTTTGAGTGGAGGAAGTTCAAGGTCAATGTCATCCTTCAAGGTCAAAGTCATCCTTTAAGGTAAAAGGTCAACAACAACAAAATCAAAGCAGCGTTATCATGAAGCTGCACATTTTGAGTGGTGGAAGTTAATGGTCAAGGTCATCCTTCAAGGTCAAAAAAATAAATAAATAAAATTTAAAACAGCTTTCTCATGAAGCTGCACATTTTGAGTAGTGGAAGTTCAAGGTCAAGGTCATCTTTCAAGGTCAAGGTAATCCTTCAAGTTCAAAGGAATTTAAAAAAATAATAATTTCAAAGCGGCATTCTCATGAAGCTGCACATTTTGAGTGGTGGAAGTTCAAGGCCACGGTCATTCTTCAAGGTCAAGGTCATCATTCAAGGTCAAAGGTCAAATAAAATATAAAAGCCGTGTTATCATGAAGCTGCACATTTTGAGTGGTGGAAGTTAAAGGTCAAGGTCATCCTTCAAGGTCAAGGTCATCTTCAAGGTCAAAGGTAAACAAAATAATCAAAGCAGCGTTATCATGAAGCTGCACATTTTGAGTGGTGGAAGTTAAAGGTCAAGGTCATCCTTCAAGGTAAAAAAAAACAAAAAAAATCAAAGCAATGTTCTCATGAAGCTGCACATTTTGAGTGGTGGAAGTTCAAGGTCAACGTCTTTCTTCAAGGTCAAGGTCATCCGTCAAGGTCAAAGGTAAAAAATAATAATTTCAAAGCGGCGTTATCATGAGGCTACACATTTTTAGTAGTGAAAGTTCAAGGTCAAGGTCATCCTTCAAGGTCAATGTCATCCTTCAAGGTCAAAGGTCAATTTTTTTTTATTTTAAACCGGCGTTATCATGAAGCTTCACATTTTGAGTGGTGGAAGTTAAAGGTAAAGGTCATCCTTCAAGGTTAAAAAATAAAAAAATAAATTCAAAGCGGCGTTCTCATGAAGCTGCACATTTTGAGTGATGGAATTTCAAGGTCAAGGTCATCCTTCAAAGTCAAGGTCATCCTTCAAAATCAAAGGTAAAACAATAAATATTTCAAAGTGGCGTTCTCATAAAGCTGCACATTTAGAGTGGTGGAAGTTCAAGGTCAAGTCATTCTTCAAGGTCAAGGTCATCCTTCAAGGTCAAAGGTAAAAAAATTTAAAAAAAAATTCAAAGCAGCCCAATAGGGGACATTCTGTTTCTGACAAACACATCTCTTGTTTTTTTCAAACATGGTTAAAAAACACAAATATTTATTTTTATTATTTTATTTTTGAAATACCGTCCTACCATCCCACCCAAGAATCCCCCCCCCAAAAAAATTATTTTTGTATGCCCCCCTTCGAAGAAGAGGGGGTATATTGCTTTGCACATGTCAGTCTGTCGTTTTGTCGGTCGGTCTGTCGGTCGGTCTGTCAGTTGGTCCGTCCACCAGGTGGTTCCCGGATGATAACTCAAGAACGCTTGGGCCTAGGATCATGACTCGCAGATGACCCCTATTGATTTTGAGGTCACTAGGTCAAATGTCAAGGTCACGGTGACCCGAAATAGTAAAATGGTTTCCGGATGATAACTCAAGAACGCTTATGCCTAGGCTCATGAAACTTCATAGGTACATTGATCATGACTCGCAGATGACCCCTATTGATTTTGAGATCACTAGGTCAAAGGTCAAGTTCACGGTGACCCGTAATAGTAAAATGGTTTCCAGATGATAACTAAAGAATGCTTATTCCTAGGAACATGAAACTTGATAGGTAGATTGATCATGACTTGCAGATGACCCCTATTGATTTTCAGGTCGCTAGGTCAAAGGTCAAGGTCACGGTGACCCGAAATAGTAAAAAGGTTTCTGGATGATAACTCAAGAACGCTTATGACTAGGATCATGAAACTTCATAGGTACATTGATTATGACTGGCAGATGACCCCTATTGATTTTCAGGTCACTAGGTCAAAGGTCAAGGTCACAGTGACAAAAACATACGCACACAATGGCTGTCACTACAACGGAGAGCCCATATGGGGGGCATGCATGTTTTACAAACAGCCCTTGTTTCATATATTTTTTTATCAGATATTCACATAAAAAAAGATGTAATTGATTGGTAGGTCTGTGACTTTTGCCTTCCTTTTGCACTTTCACACAGATATTAAAAGTGGATGTGAAATTGCTACAAAAGGCCTGAGGCAATCATTTATTTTTATGCCCCCCAAAGGAGGGCATATAGTTGTACAGGAAATTTAGTGTTTTCTGAACTCATTGTCATAAGATACATGCTGATGTTAGGGTGATACAGATCATTAAAAGTTTTCCTCTGTCTAAATTATGTGTCATTGAAATGCTAAGTACTCACACCATGTTCACACTCATCACTTATTGTTTGCCTTATTTGCAGAGCACTCTGTATTCTTGGAATCTGGCTATGGTATTGTTTGAACCTGCATATGAGACACCTCATCCTATTTTTGACTTGTGAATTCAGTAAATTATCAGTTACTTATCTATTAGAGGCTATAAATAACAATTTCATTCTGTTATTTACCTAGCTAGATTCTCTGTAGGGAATGAAACAAATCTATTTGTTGCAGTCTTTGAAGATTGCCATAAAAGACAGAAGGGGTATAATTAGCCCTTCCGTTATACAGCTCAGTTGTTCATGCACATAATTGTATATTCTTTGATGGACATGTGGTGCTATTCATGCTAACAAATTTGGCACATTGTAAATGAAATGATGTATGAATTTTAAGCTGGACCAATATATGGCAAGGGGTTTGTCCTTCAAAAAGGCAGTGTGACCTCTCTTTTGAAAAAATTGTGGATGGTAAACTTTGTACTTCGTTAAGTGATGCTGTTTCCTTTAAGTACGTTTATTCAAGCATCATTATATATCCGTGAGAACATAGTTAAGAGCATACATAGGATTTTGAAATAAGTTGGTAAAAGTTGCAAGCATACTTTAAAGATGTAAAGGCACAACCACGCACCTGGTCCCTAAGTCAGATGTCAAATAAAATAAATAAAAATACACTCAGTTCAATATTCACCTAAAACAAGACCTTATTTATAGGTAGATGTCTGTGAATGTGGGCTTCATTTTGCTATTGCATTTTGGTATTAACACACTGATGTGGACATTGTTACAAAACTACTGATACAATGATTTAATTTTCACATCAATTTTGTTAAACACATTGCAATACTTATTGATGGTAGATTGACAAAGATAGTTGAAAGCTTTCTTTTGGCTAAGGCATGTGTCATTGAAATGCTGAGTACTTCCACATTTTTCACGATAATCACTTGATGTTTGTATTAGTTCTTAAACCACTTGCTCAAATACTGAAGAGAGCACATCCTGTGCGACCCATTGTCTCTCTTTATTTTTGGAATCTGGTTGGGGAAAGGTTTGAACGCCCTATGAGACAGCCCAATCCTATTTGTTTTCCTGTGAAGTCAGTAAATTATCTATAAAAGTCTATAAATAATAATTGCATGATGTTAACCTTGCTAGATTTTTTGTCGGGAATGAAACAAATCTATTTGTTTCAGTCTTTGAAGATTGCCAGAAAAGATAGGGGTTGTATAAATAACCAAGTTCCTTACAGCTCAGTTGTTCATGCAGTTAATTGTATATATTCTTTGATGGAAAAGTTGTGCGATTCATGCTTACAGATTTGGCACATTTTAAATGAAATGGTGTAGGAATTTAGCTATACCAAAATATGGCAAGGGGGGTCATCCTTCAAAAAGGCAGGGTGACCTCCTTTTTTTATGCCCCCCTTCGAAGAAGAGGGGGTATATTGTTTTGCACATTTTGGTAGGTCGGTCCGTCCGTCCACCAGATGGTTTCCGGATGATATCTCAAGAACGCTTACGCCTAGGATCATGAAACTAATTCAAAGGTACATTGATCATGACTGGCAGATGACCCCTATTGATTTTGAGGTGACCTGGTCACTAGGTCAAAGGTCGAGGTCACAGTGACTCGTTCTTGGATGCAGTTTATGCTTCCAAAGGACCACATTTGCAGATTATATTATGTACTGGTGTTGTGGGATCTATCTACAAGGGCTAGCGCTGTCCCAAAATTTCTTTGAGCACACCAGTTTTTTGTTTTTTGGTGCGGGAAAACTGGTTTGGAAATAATTATTAATATACATGTACTATCAACTTGTTATGCCCCCCTTCGAAGAATAGGGGGTATATTGTTTTGCATATGTCGGTCTGTTGGTCAGTCTGTCCACCAGATGGTTTCCGGATGATAACTCAAGAACGCCTAGGCCTAGGATAATGAAACATCATAGGTGCATTGATAATGAATGGCAGGTGACCCCTATTGATTTTCAGGTCACTTGGTCAAAGGTCAAGGTCACAGTGACTCGAAACAGTAAAACGGTTTCCGGATGATAACTCAAGAATGCTTACGCCTAGGTTCATGAAACTGCACAGGTTCATTGTTCATGACTGGCAAATGACCCCTATTGATTTTCAGGTCACTAGGTCAAAGGTCAAGGTCACAGTGACTCGAAATAGTAATAATGGTTTCTGGATGATAACTCAACAATACTTACGCCTAGGATCATGAAACTTCATAGGTACATTGATCATGACTGGCATATGACCCTTATTGATTTCAGGTCATTATGTCAAAGGTCAAGATCACAGTGACAAAAAACATATTCACACAATGGCTGCCACTACAACTGACAGCCCATATGGGGGCATGCATGTTTTACATAAACAGCCCTTGTTTAACTGTGTGTTTCTCTTTTGTTTATTTCAGGTAAGTCAGAGTTTCACCTGAGTCTTTTGCCAGATCCACTTATATATCAGTATGTGGTAAGAAACTTTGTTGTACAGAATTGGCGCCTATTTATAACCCAATTTACAGGCCCAAGTGTGATGCAGTAAAATGAAAACTGTAAAATCTGTTACTTCTGTGTGTGTATAATTTACTCAGGCATATGCAAACCTTAATTACACATTTCTCTTTATATGATGCCAGTGCATTTAAGCTAAGTTAAAGAAGTTGTACGGCTAGGAAATCTGAACTAGTTACTAAAATTATCGCAAAATAGTTTATAGCTATTTCTTTGAATTCACCAATTGATAGCTTATTTTAAACAATTTTTAGTAGGCAATTTTAGTAATTTTAAAACCCATGTGATTTCAATATGCCGCTTTAGAAGTGCCCCTTTATTCTGAAAAGTTGAATCGCAAAACATGATAACTTAAAAAAAATTCAGGTAGATTGAACAGAATCACTGAACTAAAATTTGTATGACCCCAGATCGAAAGATCAGGGTGTATATTGTTTTTGGCCTGTCTGTCTGTCTGTCTGTCTGTCTGTCTGTCTGTCTGTCTGTCTGTCTGTCTGTCTGTCTGTCTGTCTGTCTGTCTGTCTGTCTGTCTGTCTGTCTGTCTGTCTGTCTGTCTGTCTGTCTGTCTGTCTGTCTGTCTGTCTGTCTGTCTGTCTGTCTGTCTGTCTGTCTGTCTGTCTGTCTGTCTGTCTGTCTGTCTGTCTGTCTGTCTGTCTGTCTGTCTGTCTGTCTGTCTGTCTGTCTGTCTGTCTGTCTGTCTGTCTGTCTGTCTGTCTGTCTGTCTGTCTGTCTGTCTGTCTGTCTGTCTGTCTGTCTGTCTGTCTGTCTGTCTGTCTGTCTGTCTTTGTATGTGTGTGTCTGTCCCAAAACTTTAACCTTGCTCATAAAATGAAAACTCTTGGGTCTATGTTCTTTAAACTTCCCATGTGCATGCATCGCATTGAGATCTACAATCAAACATGGTAAATAGGTCAAAGGTCAAGGTCACTGTGACTTTTACATTCAATTATAATCTTGTTTCTAAAATAGCTGCCATGCTGCTTCAAAGCGCAGTAAGCAGCATTGTGTTTCACAAACACAGCTCATGTTTTATATATTTATTATAAGAAATTGATAATTTTCAATTGCAACCGTTAAAGTCCTTGTTTGCAACAGTGGGCGCTGTTTCATGTTTACCCATTTTTGTGTGAATATTACTACTTATTTAAGGTAGGTAGTATGTGAATTGATGAAATGTATGAATGCATTATATAAAACATTATCTTGAAAGTTGAAGAGCAACAAGTATGTATTAAATTTCAACCTGTGATCACAAGTTGTCTATTCTCCTGAGCAAAATGAATTTCATGATTTCATAGCTTTTGCGAGCCATCAAGTATTGTACATTCGTCTTTGGATGTAGTTCATAAACTTTATTTCATGAATCGTTTTCACAATGAGCTCATAAACACTGATACATTTTAGTGTTATTAACAGTCCTTGATTAACCCTTGAGAAATACTGTGAGTTCTGGGCCCGTATTTAACCCATTTTTAGACTTGAGAATAAAGAATACGTAATTACTCTAAGTTTTAGGACACCTCATTTTTTAGCCAAAATCATTATTGTTCGTGACTCTATATATTCGGACATACGTGATTTCTGCCATAATTAATGACTCTAATTTTTCGGTCAGTATATTGTACAGCGCTATTTTAATTGATTTCTGCCCTGTTTTAATAGCTTAATTACGTGACCTGCTATCTAATTGCTTACTTACTCCAAAGGATCGTAATTTATCCGGAAACTTTCTGTCCGAAGAATCCCACACTTTTCATGAACCCGTCAGGTCAGGTCAGAACGGTCACATAGTGCCGTGTAGCCGTATAACCAAAACAGGATATTACCCAGAAATCACTCTTATTCCGGATGCGTTATATAAAGGCCGACATTTTTGTTATTTACTTAATTGTTGCTTCTGTTTCGCTGGATTCTTCTGTTTTACAGAATAGAGAAGTTTTTGAATTGTGTTAAAATATTCTCCGTATATATATCCGATTATTTCTGTATTGTTTTGTGTTTTTGTTTGTTTGTTCAAGGCAAAATATGATATGCCTCAAACACGTGGTTCATGTGGCCACATAAGAGCAGCATGGGACAACCATGATAGCTGCCTTTCGTGTGTCGGATGTACTCAGGATAACTGCTGCCCTTTCTGTGAGCATTGGTCTGTAGATACCTGGGCCATCAAGCGTCGACCTTTCAAGAGTCGTAGACGCAACATGCGTAGTTCAGGTCAAAGTAGGGAAAGTTCCGTTAGCCGTGACTTTTCCCCACACGACCTTGACCACATGCCATCAGGAGATGCCATGCATCGGTCCTTGCCCGGTGACGACACTGGACAAAATTTGCCCAGTCCGTTCATCGGGAACGACCAGTTGACCGGTCCGGAGACTTCACCGGTCACCGGTCAACATTGATCGGTTCGGTCACCGGTCATGCTATGACCGGTGTCCAGTCACGGGTCAACCGGTCACCTGTCACCGGTCATTGACCGGTCCGGTCACGGGTCATTCTATGACCGGTCCGGTCACCAGTTAACCGGTCACCGGTCATTGACCGGTCCGGTCACGGGTCATGTAATGACCAATCCGGTCACCGGGTACCGGTCTGTGCCACAGACCATTCCGGTCACCGTAGATGTTGACACTACCTTGTCAGTACTCCGCAAAGGAAGACGCAGCAGCGTTTCTACTGTGAGTCACAGACGTAAACGCGTAGTGTCTGATGTTTCCGGCTACTCCTCCACCTCGGGCTCGTCGTCGTATGACTCATCGTCTACTTCAACTAGCCCTCATTATTATCGGACTGGACGTCGTTCACGCTCACCGAGTGTTTCTCGGCGTAGATTGCCTCGTAAAGAGCAATCATGCCAGCGCTCTGGGAGACGTTCTATCAGGAAACATCATTCCCAGCGCCGCCGAACAGTGTCTCGGCATCGCAGGGATAAGGGACATAGACCTTCCTCTATTAGGCGCTCTCGGACTCCTAGGTCCCCTAGGCGATCCTTCTCTGAGGAATCTAGCGACACCCTTCCACGTGTGTCGGCCTCTATTTTTGCCTCAACACACACTTCAGCCGTTCCTACAACCACTGAGCATAATTTGTATTCAAACACTAGTTTGCATACATATCAGGCTCAAGGTACAGGGGTTAATCTAACCACTTCGGCTGCGTTTTCAGACCCATGGGTCTCTTCCACATTGCATAGAAGTATACCCCGGGCTGCCGCTACACCATCAAATCCCAATACTTTGTGGATCCAACAGTCGCCGGGAATCTTTGTCCCTTTTTCGACTGATCCTTTACCAGCGACCGCTGGTATTCAAAGTGAGTCTGCTGACTTGATCTCTGATAGACCTAACTCACCAGCTATATCTTTGATGGTGCCGGAAAACGATTCTCTCATGATAGAAGCGGATGAATCTAGTATTCCTACTTCTGTATCCACCGGTTTCAATTAATCCAAAGCTCCCGCAGACGGTTCGATTGAGGCGGGTTCGGAGTCTAATGAGGCCAAACTTTATTATTTGGCCTCCATCAATCAGGTTTACAAACTAATGTTCAATACCTTAGATGAGGACTTACAGAACAGGTAGCCCGCAGACGAGAGCCCGGCAGGATAAGTAAGGCGACTTCCAGAGTGGATCTCCGCCTTCCTATTGGCTCTTCCACAATGGCTGTATTCCAGTCACTTGAGCCAGCCAATAAGCCTTCGCCATCTCCATGGAAAGCCCCTAAGGAGCTGACGGAGCCTAAACAGATGGACGGCGGGAAAAGTTATAAGGCCCCGGTACCCGACCCTTCTACCGGTTTGGACCTTTCCAAACTTCCGGTTCCTGATGCTGACATTAGTAAGCTGTCCCTTACAATGCCTTCATCATCTACCCATACAGCAGTCCCTCTTTCCCTGTTGGAAAATTGGGAGCTGAGAGAACGCTGTTCCATAGGTCTGGCTAACCAGCTAGATCTCATGGCAGCTACAGCCTTAGACTTGGTTTGGGAGCTCTCTGATTCAATCCCAGAGGAGCTCCGTGCCTTGTTGATACACCTTTCACGTACTACGCAGTGTTTATCACACAATGCTGCGTCGTCTATGTCTGAGATGTTAAGGCTCATCCTCTCTTCCTTGCCCAATAATTTCCTTTTGGAAACAGGCGTCAACTCCCTTCGAACTGCTCCACTAACAGCATATTCTCTTTTCGGAGGGAGGATACAGTCGGCACTTACTGCTGATCGTGAAGATCAGATACATGCCTCCTTAGCTAGGAGCAACTCTGGCCAGCGCCCTGTGGTTTTAAGCGCCCTGCTTCTAAGCCCCCAGGAGCCCCACTGGCCAAGAACGCTAAAAGGGACAGTTTCCCTACTAAGCGTCCGTCTGCTCCACGTCAGCCCACAAATAGGCCTCCTTTTCAGAACAGAACATCTTCCTATCGGAAGCCGTCTTTAAACCAAAATTGGAGTAAGGGCAAACCCAATGCGGACAAGTAGTCATTTAATCCTTCTTCCGGCAAGGGTGGACCTCCAAAAGGTCAGCCCTAGGTCATACCCCTTTCTACCGCCACAACCTACCAGTCGGGGCCAGACTTATGCACTTCGCAAATCGATGGCTCCAAATAACTTCGGACGCGTGGGTTCATTCCCTTGTCACACAAGGCCTCACTTTTCAATTCGAAAAAAGGCCCCCACTCTCTCGCCTCCCAATAGATCTGGTATCTCCGCATCCACAACTTCCAGACTCCATTCTCGGACTCCTGGACAAACAGGCGGTAGAAAGGGTTCACAACCCTTGTTCTCCAGGATTTTACAGTCGCCTTTTCCTTGTTCAAAAGAAAAGCGGCTCCTGGAGACCAGTTATAGACTTAAAAGTGTTCAACACGTTCTAGTCTGACCTACTTTCAAGATGGAGACTCCTGCCTTCAATCGGCGCTCCATCAAACCCATGCACTGGGGGGTTTCCTTGGACCTGGCAGATGCATTCTTCCATGTTCCTATCCATCCCAACTACCGGAAGTACCTGCGCTTCTCCTTTCGAGGCCAGGTCTACCAGTTTTGGGCGATGCCCTTTGGATTGGCCACAGCTCCACGAGTTTTCACCAAACTCATGGCCGCAGTGGGCGCACACCTTCGATTACACGGGGTTCAACTGCTTCAGTATTTCGACGTTTGGCTCTTACACCAGCCCGATCGTCGACTGCTTCTGCTTCACCTAGAGTTCTCTTGGAAGGAGCTCCTCTCTTTAGGACTCCTTCTCAATGCAGCCAACTCAGACCTCATTCCTTCTCAGGATTTCATATTCGTGGGAATGAATTTTCTGACCCACATCAATCGGGTCAGGGTCTCACCGCAACGTGTATCAGACCTCCTTTTGAAGGTCAGATGGGTGCTGTCCCAATCTCATATCATAGCTCAAGTTTTCCTCTCACTCAACGGTATCCTGAGCTCTGTAGCAGACTTCGTGCAGTTGGGATGTCTCTTCCTACGTCCTCTTCAGCACTATCTCTCAGCTCGATGGAAATGGTCTCCAGACAATCTGCTAACACAGATTCCCATCCTTCCGTCCTTAGTCCCCCACCTTCAATGGTGGCTAGACCAGGAGACCCTGTTGGCAGGAGTACCGCTTCTTCCCCCACATCCTTCTTTACATCTCATAACGGATGCGAGCATGGAAGGTTGGGGCGCTCACCTGGAACCCCGCAGCCTGACATTATCAGGATTGTGGTCTCCTCAGGAGTCTCACCAGCACATAAACAATCTCGAAATGCGAGCAGTCTTTCTAGCTGTTTCTCAATTCCAATCACAACTCCTGTGTGATGGTATCGACAGACAACACATCAGTCGTGGCTTACATCCAAAAACAGGGCGGTACACACTCTCACTCCCTGTATCTGGAAACAATGAACTTACTTGTTCTTTGCAAGAGCCTCAACGTCTCTCTCTTGTCCAAACACATACCAGGTCGTCTCAACGCCCTGGCGGACGGTTTGTCTCGCAAACACCAGTTACTTCCATCGGAGTGGACACTTCATCAGGAAGTGGCCAACCAGATTTTCCTCACATTCGGTTATCCACTGGTCGACCTGTTTGTGACCAGAGACAACCACAGACTTCCTCTGTATGTTAGTCCAGTGTACGAACCAGCAGCGTGGGCAGTAGACGCGCTTTCGTTCGATTGGGATCAACTGGACGCTTACGCTTATCCCCCACCCATTCTAATTCCCCAAATCTTAGGGAAAATCAGTGTGAGCTCTTGCCAGATCCTCCTGATAGCCCCTTGGTGGCCCAGGAGATCCTGGTTCAACGACCTTCTCGGTCTCCTGTGCGAATTGCCCAGGGAACTCCCGCACAGGTCAGATCTCCTATCTCAGAGAGGCAGACTTCACGTGGATCCAGACATGTTCCACTTACACGTCTGGCCGTTATCAGGCAATCCCTGCAGAAGAAACGCTTTTCTGTCAGGGCTTCAACGCTCGTTGCCTCTGCAAGGAGAACGCCCACCAGAGCAGTCTATGATGCTCGCTGGAAACTCTTCTCTAATTGGTGTGTTCGAGGGAAAATTGATCCCCTCATTCCCTCTGCTAGACGCATAGCGGATTTTCTAATCTATCTCTTTGATGATAAGAAACTTTCTCTTAGCTCCATCAAAGGATACAGATCTGTGCTTTCGCATACCTTGGCTGAAAAGCCAAAGTACGTCATCGAAAGTAAGTCATCACAAGTCTGTGCTGACCCAGCCATTTCGGAACTGATCCGAGCCATGGAACTTAAACGTCCTGTGTCTCGTTTTCTTATCCCCAAATGGGATTTGGCTTGTGGTCTTGGATCACTTATTAAAGCTCTCTATGAACCCCTTAATAAGGCTTCTTTACAGTTCCTAACCTGGAATACCGTTTTCCTTCTTACCATGGCTTCATCCAAACGTAGAAGTGAAATTCATGCTCTTTCTATCGAAGAAAGCCATCTTCGTTTTGATTCCTCCGATGGCTCTGTCACTTTGTTGTGTCAGCCAGGATTCCTTGCTAAAAATCAACTCCCCTCAATGGCTTCTAAACCCTTCAAGGTCCCAAGTCTTTCTAGAACTTGTGGAAATGAAGATGAAGATAGACTCCTCTGCCCTGTCAGGTTTTTGAAGTTCTATCTTAGTGGAGTTAAGTCTATTCGAGGTTCTCACAAGAGACTCTTCATTCCCTTAAAAGGGGGGGGGCGATGTGTCTGCGGCTTCTATTTCCCGTTGGGTAGCCTCGACTATAAAAAGGGCTTAGTCTTCTCTTTCTTCAAGGGATTCATCCCTTTTAAAGATTAGACCGCATGAATTACGAGCAAAGTCGGCTTCGTGGGCGTATATAAATCATACCCCACTCTCTGACGTGCTTCAAGCTGCTTTCTGGAGGAATCAGACCACTTTTTCATCTTTTTATTTTCGTTCTCTGGAGTGCCAACAGGACAACTTGTATTTGTTGGGCCCCCTTGTGGTTGCACAAACGGTAGTATCTTCTACGGCATAGGTATATTACGCTTATCCGTTAATACCGTAATAACGAAGATTAGTTGAGAACCCGAGATATGGGTTCCGCTGTGATGGGGAGATTTTCGCGAACCTTCCCGCCGCAGCTGCAAAGTCAGCAATTAGATAGCAGGTCACGTAATTAAGCTATTAAAACAATTTTTTTTAGTAACATTCATTTTAATTAGTAATTACTTACCTGCTATCGGTAAGTCCCACCTCCCACCCCGCTCTTCTTCTAATATTTTCATATTGTTTATTGGAATAAGAGTGATTTCTGGGTAATATCCCGTTTTGGTTATACGGCTACACGGCATTATGTGACCGTTCTGACCTGACCTGACGGGTTCATGAAAAGTGTGGGATTCTTCGGACAGAAAGTTTCCGGATAAATTACGATCCATCGGAGTAAGAAAGCAATTAGATAGCAGGTAAGTAATTACTAATTAAAATGAATTTTACTATAAAAATTTGTTTTAGCTTATATGGGACTCTTTGATCATGGAGTTTTAATAGCTTAATTACGTTACCTGCTATCTAATTGCTACTTACTCCGAAGGATCGTAATTTATCTGGAAACTTTCTGTCCGAAGAATCCCACACTTTTCATAAACCCGTCAGATCAGGTCAGAATGGTCACATAGTGCCGTGTAACCAAAACGGGATATTACCCAGAAATCACTCTTATTCTGGATGCGTTATACAAGGCCGACATTTTTGTTGTTTACTTAATTGTTGCTCCTGTTTTGCTGGATTCTTCTGTTTTACAGAACTAGGGAAGTTTTGCATTGTGTTAAAATATTCTCCGTATATATATCGGATATGTTGGTATATAGGAAACATATCAAACTTGGACCCAAGGGATACTATCATAGAAAACATATCAATCTTGGACCTAAGGGATACCATCATTTATGTCAGTATATAGGACCATATCAATCTTGGACCTAAGGGATACCATCATTTATGTCAGTATATAGGAAACATATCAATATTGGACCTAAGGGATACCATATATAGGAAACATATCAATCTTGGACCTAAGGGATACCATCCCCCCCCCCCGCCACAAAAAAAACAACCTAACAAAACAAACAAACAAACAGTGTTCTTAACCTCAGGGTTGACCTGAGTTTTTCCACAGATGCATACAAAATATTATATTACCCTTTACCACTGTTGGTATTATGTATTTTGATGCAGTTTAAGTTAAATTTAATTAAAGACTTCTCTTTCTAGATTCAAGTTTATAAGGCTTCATTTCCAAACCTTAGATAATGATGAGCAGCAAACAGCATAAAACCTGAACAGACTGCAAGTTTGCACAAAGCAAGTTTCACTTTGCTTCTGAGTGGGAAAGGGTAAAGCATTCTGCATAGTAATCATTGTGTGCCATGTACAACTTGTTTCTATTTATTTATTAACACAGCTCGGATTTGTGTGCCAAATAATCTTGGATGTATGCCTGTAATTATCATGCTTATGATTTAAGGTTTATTTTGGCTCAGCTGTGTTTTATTTTCTGCTCTTTATGCCTGATTAGGCGCATTTGAATAGCTTAAAGTACAAAAGCATATTGATGTTACAATATGTGACGTATTGATAGTCATACTAGTTAATTTATTTGTTTACTTCAAAGATTGTGTTTGTCCACAAAGTCATACACTGTTGCAAGTTGCATGTCTGGAAAAGACAGTGTAAGATTTTACCTCTTTAATAGTGCTGAAACCAAATTTTGAAGGCCTTTGCAAACAGTTTGAATCCAGATGAGACGCCACAGAAGGCGTCTCATCAGGATCCAAAGTGTTTGCTATTGTAATAGTATTCTTTAAAAAAAATTCGAAGAAAATGCTAATTTTAGAAATTCAGCAGACAACATTTTAGCAAACAACAAATTTCCCAGCATGAAAAGGGTTAATGCATAAAAACACAGTAGGGCTGTTAATAATGTATATTGGAATGTACAACTGCAATAAGATCTTTGTTCTTGATTCTTATTGCCAAGATATGCCAGAATGAAATGCTACAGATGCACAAATTAGCACCTGGTTGCTACATTTATGTCAATGAAACTGGAAGTATTTTATTGGAGAAATAATTTGCTCAATTTATATAATGATTTTTTTCTTGTTGGAAGTATAAAAGAGATTAAGAGAGGCGTAATCATATTCCCTTCTGATTGGAAACATATGGAAAAGGGTTATTACCTTTCCGAATTGATTGTTCGATCCGAACGAGAAAACATTATTATCTGATATAGCATGCTCAATCCTGTTATTTTTGCAAAATACACAAAATGGCACCACACAAAGCAAAGCTTTAACATTTGATATGTTTATCAAAATTATGTCATAGTTCAAATTATGTTTGATATTCAAAACTAATAAAAATCTGGATTAAATTTTTTAACTCTTAATAATAATTACACATTTATGATTTTAAAAAGTATACAAAAGGATCGTATTCTTGTTCTGGATTATGGAATTATTTGTAATATGTTGTTACCTAGGAAATGAGTGAGTTAGCAGGGGAAGCAACTTTCTATGCATTGTAATTCTTGATACACCAGGGTTGTCTGTCCTTGAATATAATATCATAAATTGCTAGTATGAAAGTATAATCTTTTCATTAGAACTTAGAAATAAGATATGTAATTGAAATAAAAAAATGCATAAGAAACTGTTCATCCACATTTTTTATAATTGCTCATTGGCGAAAAAAAACAAGCAGTATATTGTTAACAGGGGAGGCTACTGAGTTGTATGGTGTACAATTCTTTGTTGGAGTTATGTCCCTTGCAGTACTGTTTGACTTGTTACTCAGAGATTGATTTTACTTTAGCAGTTGGAGAGCGTATGCTGCTGTTTAAAAACGCCTCTATACATTACCCTTATCTTTTAAATTTAAATTACAGTTGTTTAAAGTATAAAAATACTACTACTACTACTGCTACTATACAAGTCAGACTTTATTACAGTTTATTACACCGATCGCTGTGGCCTAATGGATAAGGCGTCCGCCTCAGCATCGGTTGGTCGAAGGTTCGAGCCCCATGGGGAGCGTTTGTCGAAGGATGGATGTTTGTCATGGGACTTGTTCCGATATGGCTGGCTTGTGAGCCGCAAGCGTTAAACATGAATGGTTACCGACTTCTATCTGCCTGGCGCCTGGCATACTGATAGGAGTTGGGAGGTACATGGTATACACGCAAAGGTGTCTCATAAGCCAAATCGGCTGGCCATTTCAATAGGGGTGACACTATAATAAAAAAAGACCTTTAGCCTTTTTTTACAGTTTGAGCAATTCAATGCTCCACAGTTTGCATCTTTATACAGAAGGTATATTTATGTGATTGTCCAGTTTCCAGTGTACAAGTATGAATGATTGCATATTCCTCCCTAAAGCATATCCTGGATGACACTTTACACACATGCATAAGGCAGTGTTTTTTTTCCCATTTTGGTATTGGGGCCGGGTCCCTTTGGATTGGGAAAATTCACTGCGTTTTGACTAACAATTTGAAATCAGTGTTGTTGTTTAACACTCTGTAATTGTTGTTTTGCTAACAAATGCTTCAACATTTAGGATACAAGTGTGTCCAGTATTATATTTACTAAGGTTGATCTTATATGGATTGGAGATGAACAAAATATTGAGATATATAAATCAAAACATTTATTTTTGGTAAACTTCTATTGGGAATTTGTAGCTCTCATTTGGGAAAAATATATACTTTTTTCATTGGGAATGGATCCAGTTACCGGACCCGATTTTGAATGAAAAAACACACACTGTAAAGCCACGTTTCACTTATGCAAACAACAAGAATCAGTTCCTTTCAGTTCACCTCTCCATAATATTTGCCAACTTGTTTACACTTTGTGTCTCATTGTGAAAAATGACCTTGCTTGTCCTGTGGACCTTGGAAAAAAAGAATAGAAAAACAAGCAACAAGATAAGACACATTAGGAAACCTGGAAGGAAATGCTTGCATGACTGACCATCAGCCGTCTTTCCGGCAAAGTCGGAAAACAAGGGCAATCATTTCTTTGCAATTAGAAGTCTAATAAACAATGGTAATGGGCACATTATAAATGTTCTGGTAGAAAACATCTTGAGTATTCGTTAGAAATAGACAGTCGTTATGATGTTTAATTTACAGGGTAATGGCTCTTTCGAAAAAAAAATGACTTTGAGAGGTAATAATTGTCATTTTTGTTTGATGGAAAAGTATTGTGCATGTAAAGTCAGAGTAAATGGGACATAAACAGGGATTTCAATTGACGCAGAATCCTGCTCTTTGATGCTAGCATTTTGCAACATACTCACTTTTGACTCCTGCAAATAATCTGCCTAAGTCATCATTTTGATGCAAATGTGACAATAAAGCTAAATCAATAATCTATTTTTATGTCCCCCACCACTATAGTGGGGGACATATTGTTTTTGCCCTGTCTGTTGGTTTGTGTGTTTGTTTGCCCCAACTTTAACATTTTGCCACAACTTTTGCAATATTGAATATAGCAACTTCATATTTGGCATGCATGTGTATCTCATGGAGCTGCACATATTGAGTGGTGAAAGGTCAAGGTCATCTGTGAAGGTCAAAGGTAAAAAAACAAATCCAAGGGAAGTAATAAGCTTACTTGTACTTTATAAATGGCCCCTTATTGTATAATTTGATCCTTTTGTTTAAACCTACTTATTTTTGCTTGATTGCATAGAAAGCCTCAGGCTTATTGAAATGCTCTTGAGTCTGTTTTCTGGGACAGAGAACCAGTACTTGGTGTCTTTGGAGGAGATCGAAACAACGCTGCCACAGTGGGGATGGAACCTGTGACGGACGCCATATTCAATGCGCCACAGCGACCTTTGATCCTTTGAGATCAAATCTTTGGACGTACAACCTAAGAAGTACCTGAGCATGTAGTGATATATGATTCTATGTCCATTTTATGAGTCATCAGATCTGAAACATCTTTTCAAAATGGCTTTTAATCGGTACAATTATACAAAGAAGGTAACTTCTTTGATAGTCCTCTCTCTTTGTTATTTATCCAATATCCAAAGGTCTGTAATTACATTTATAATCCCTGGGCTTACTTTATCTGTAGAGATTCTATATTTATTATAGTATTAATATTCCCTGAAGCATTTTAAATCCAATATTGTCTGGAGCTTCTAGGAAATATTTGCCTGGAAGTCTTATTTTATGATATGCTTAATTGCCAGTAGGAAACTAAAATAAAGTAGAGAGGCTCCATTACACTATAATCAATGCCCCGCATTTTACAATGAATTGCATGTTATTTTGTCATTCAAATTAAAACAACTTCAGTGAAAAATGCATACTCAGTAAGTTGATATTTGAAATCATTGGAAAAGAGATACAAAAAGATGGGAAAACCCAATAAATTTAGCAAGTATTCAGAAAAAAGTCAAATGTTTTAAACTAAATTTAAAAACAAAACTTATGTGGTGCTGAGCCATTGTTTTTAGCTCATCTATTTTTCGAAAAAAAAATTATGAGCTATTGTCATCACCTTGGCGTCGGCGTCCCGTTAAGTTTTGCGTTTAGGTCCACTTTTCTCATAAAGTATCAATGCTATTGCATTCAAACTTGGTACACTTACTTACTATCATGAGGGGACTGGGCAGGCAAAGTTAGATAACTCTGGCTTGCATTTTGACAGAATTATGTGCCCTTTTTATACTTAGAAAATTGAAAATTTTGGTTAAGTTTTGTGTTTAGGTCCATTTTACTCCTCAAGTATCAAAGCTGTTGCTTTCATACTTGTAACACTTACTAACTATCATAAGGGGACTGTACAGGCAAAGTTATGTAACTCTGACTGGCATTTTGACAGAATTATAGGCCCTTTATACTTGAAAATTTGGTTAAGTTTTGTGTTTTGGTCCACTTTACCACTATGTAACTCTGACTTGCATTTTGACAGAATTATGTGCCCTTTTATACTTAGAAAATTTAAAATTTGGTTAAGTTTTGTGTTTAGGTCCACTTTTTTCCTAAAGTATCAAAGCTATTGCTTTCATACTTGCAACACTTACTAGCTATCGTAAGGGGACTGTGCAGGCAAAGTTATGTAACTCTGACTGGCATTTTGACAGAATTATAGGCCCTTTATACTTGAAAATTTGGTTAAGTTTTGTGTTTTGGTCCACTTTACCACTAAAGTACTTGGAACACTCGCAAATTATCATAAGGGGACAGTAAAGGACAAGTTGCATAACTCTGGTTGTCATTTTTATGGACTAATGGCCCTTTTCTGACTTAGTTACTTTGAATATATGGTTACATTTTGTGTTTAAATCCACTTTACTTCTAAAGTATCAAGGTTATTGCTTTTAAACTGCAAATACTATCATGCTATCATGAGGGTACTGTACCTGGCAAGTTAAATTTTACCTTTACCTTTGAACGACCTTGACTCTCAAGGTCAAATTATTAAATTTTGCTTAATTTGCCATAACTTCTTTATTTAAGATTAGATTAGATTGATACTTTGACAAAACAACTCTTACCTGACATACCACAATAGACTCCACCCAAACCATTAAATTAAAGATCCTCTAATAAATGACCACCACACCCTCACACTATACCCCCCCCCCACCCCCCAAAATAAATTTTTATGCCTCCAGTAGCGTGGCATATAGCAGATGAACTGTCAGTCAGTATGTCAGTCAGTCTGTCTGTCCGTCCTAAAAAACTTTAACATTGGCCATAACTTTTTCACTTTTGAAGATAGCAACTTGATATTTGGCGTGCATGTGTATCTCATGGAGCTGCACATTTTGAGTGGTGAAAGGTCAAGGTCATCCTTCAAGGTCAAATGTCAAATTTATGGTGTCTGTCCGTCTGAAAACTTTAACATTGGCCATAACTTTTTTAATATTGAAGAAAACAACTTGATATTTGGCATGCATGTGAATCTCATGAAGCTGCACATTTTGAGTGGTAGAAGTTCAAGGTCATGGTCATTCTTCGAGGTCAAGGTCATCCTTCAAGGTCAAAGGTCAAAAAAATTATTTCAAAGCGGCGTTATCATGAAGCTGCACATTTTGATTGGTGAAAGTTCAGGGTCAAGGTCATCCTTCAGGGTCGAGGTCATCCTTCAAGGTCAAAGGTCAAAAAAAAGTATTTCAAAGCGGCGTTCTCATAAAGCTGCACATTTTTAGTGGTGGAAGTTCAAGGTCAAGGTCATCCTTCAAGGTCAAAGGTAAAAAAAACAAAACATTTTTTTTCAAAGTGGTGCAATAGGGGACATTGTGTATCTGAATAACACATCTCTTGTTTTTTTTTCAAACATGGTTAAAAAACACAAATATTTAATGTTATCATTTTATTTTCGAAATACCATCCAACCATCCCACCCAAGAATCCCCCCCCCCCAAAAAAAAAAAAAAATATTTTTTTGCATTTTTGGAAGATAATGTAATAAATGACCACACACCCACACTATACACCCCTCTCCACTCCACCCCTCCCTCCTTTGTGATTGAAATTGAGATAGGTCCCTACACCTTTAAAAAGAAAAATAGATTAGCGGTCTGCACCCGCAAGGCTCTTGTTTTTATATGCATTTTCCAGGTTTTGCCACATGATTCTAAGTAGGGTAACAGTTTTAATGTTGTGTAACCTTTACATTCTGAAGTTTAGAAAACATTTTTTAAATCCCGCCTAGGTTCTGTAAACTTGTTTTGTAATGCATGTATCAGGTATTATACAAGGACACAGAGTATCTATTGAGTTTTTAACCCATAATGTAACATTCGACTCACATTACAAAATGTCATCAGTACAAAATTTAATGACAATTTACAAAGCTATTGGTTACCTTAATTGGCACTATTTTGCAGTGTCATGAAGAATATTGCTAACCAAAAATTCTATATCTGCTAAATGCAGTGACAATTTTATGATGATACATTTGTATATAAGCCTCCTGCATGAATGATGTAACAAACACAACAGAATAGAACATACATTCTGCCAAGATTTCTGCTATGTTTTTAGATATTTTTAGTGTGAAGCACAACAATATTATGTACGTGTTCACAGATTTATTGGCACAGAATCCATTGTCATTCTTTGGTGAATATATGTGCTGCACGTTTAGACATTTGTCAAAAAGCCAGAAGAATTGCTGTTAGTGTTTTTACAAGTTCATTGAAGCTTAGTACAGGGTTCAGGATCAACGAGGTTCACAGGGGATTTACACATGGCCTGGACAGAATGAAAACACACGATTAAGAACTTTATTTTTCTAAATATCCAAGTTATTGAAATATGCTTCCAAAAATCTTTAGAGCATAAAAAACAGTTTTTCTTGAAGTTTGTGGCAAATCTTAAGATTTAAGAATACGTTATTGAATATGTCTGAAATTGGTGCAGAAATTTTACGTTGTGTACATGTAATCGTGTATATAAATGTTGTACACATAGAATTTTGGCCAAGAATACAGGGTCATTAAATACAGTTATTCTCATGTTTTTAACATTGCCATAAGCCGCATTAAATACTGTCTTGTATGCACTCGTTGAAATTTTTCAGATTTTTGTTTAAAGTTATTTGAAAAATGCACCACTTACTGGTGTGTTTACATTCATAAAGATTTATTTGTGAAATACCATAAAGTCACCTGATCCTGCATCCTCAATATAGAAACTCATAATACATGTCTTTGACAACAACTTTTCACCTACAAATTTCATATGTGTCGCAGTAAAAAAATCAATATATAATGGTATATTTTTAAGCTGAAATTTAAGTTGAATATTTGGTTGGTAATAATGTATAGTTAAATTTTATTTCATTTTATTTCTGTAACATGACATTTAATTAATTTGTACAGTTGGATAAAATATTGGATATATTCCACAAGGGAGATAATCTTGTTTTGGAAATTGCCTATAAGTGTGCTACAAATAAAATTGGTTTCACAGAAAATACTGCAAGTTCCATTTGCTGTGTTTTTACAGTATTTTTCAGGAAAATATTGATAAAATAAATTTCTTATTTCAGTCTGGTTTTGGGTGTGCTATTAAGAGCAGTAAGTGACACTGTTGCTCTGCGCTGCTAAACTTTGATGTGATATTTTAAGTTTTATGTCCCATTTGTCCCATTTTTAGCTCGGCTGAAAACCCGAGGTATTGTCATAGCCAGCTTGTCGTGATGTGTCGTGCCGTCCGCCGGCGACGTGCTAAAACTTGAACATTTTGCTGTAAAATCAAAGTGCTTCCACCTTCAACTTTGAAACTTCATATGTAGATGCACCTTAATGAGTTCTACATGCCACACCCATTTTTGGGTCACTAGGTCAAAGGTCAAGGTCACTGTGACTTCTAAAAAAATAATCTGACAAGCTTTCATTTATTCAAAACTGCACCCGCAGCCAAGCGTTGGCACCCGTTATGAGGTGCTCTTTTTAAAAGAAGCAGTAAATAAAAAAAATGTGCACATTTAAGTTGGAGACAATTGAGTTTTTGTTTGTGCATTTTTGCATGTAAATATGAATTTTAAATCATCATTTTTTCCCGCTTAATGAAAAAACAATTCTGATCAATTTCGATTTATTTCGACATTGTTCAATGCAGCAAACACACACATTATGTAGACTTCTTATACTCCAATTACCATTGGTAATGGCGGCTATATAGGAGTCACTTTGTCGGTCTTTCAGTTGGTCTGTCAGGTCAAGGTCACACTTTGAGCTGAAAGGTAAAAAATGGCCATAAATGAGCTTATCCTGGCCATAACTATGATGTTCATTGTCTGATTTTAAAATAATTTGGCACATTTGTTCACCACAATTTGACGGTGTGTCGTGCGAAAGAATTACGTCGATATCTCCAAGGTCAAGGTCACACTTTGAGTTCAAAGATCAAAATGGCCACAAATGAGCTTGTCCGAGCAATAACTATGTCGTTCATTGTGAGATTTTAAAATCATTTGGCACATGTGTTTACCATCATTGGACGAAGTGTCGCGGGAAAGAAGTATGTCGATATCTCCAAGGTCAAGGTCACACTTTAAGTTCAAAGGTAAAAAATGGCCATAAATGAGTTTGTCCCGGCCATAACTATGTGGTTCATTGATTTTGAGATTTTAAAATCATTTGGCACATTTGTTCACCATCATTGGATGATGTGCCATGCGAAAAAAGTATGTCGATATCTCCAAGGTCATGGTCACACTTCAAGTTCAAATAAAAAAAAGGCCATAAATGAGCTTGTCCGGGCCATAATTGTGTCATTCATTGTGAGATTTTAAAATGATTCTGTACATTAATTTTGTTCACAGTCATTGGACGGCATGTCATGCGAAAGAATTCAAGAGTTCAAAGGTCGAAATGGCCATAAATGATAATGGCATAATAATTCTTAAAACTCGCCATAAATTAAATTCTCTTGTTTTAACGGCCACCGGAAAAACTTTGCGAAACCGAAATTTCGCAAACTTAAGTACCCTTTTTCTTAAAGATTTGCTACTTTGAGACATAGTATGCGATAAAAGTCTTATCGTTGATTAATAATTGGTTATTTTTACTCAAAAAACGCGTTTTCTTCACTATGAAATTTATAAGCAAAGTTGGGGTTCCCATGGGATTTTTGCATTTTCCCATGGGATTTTCGATTTTCCCATGGGATTTTTTCTCCCATGGGATTTTTTTTCTCCCATAATTTGCAAATGGGAGAAAAATCCCATGGGATTTTGAACATTTTAAAAAACGTGTTTTATTTGCGTTTGCAAGTATTTTAACGTTATTTAAGGACTGTATATTGGTTTTATGCCAATTATATATATAAATATATAGTAATAAAAAAATCCCATTTTTAAATGGGAGAAAAAAATCCCATGGGATTTTTTTCTTATTTTGAGAGATTTATTCATGAAACTTTCAGAAACATCATCTTTTATGAAATGATGAACAACTACGATATTTTAATGCGTTTAGTCGTGTTTAAAAAAAAACAAAAAATCCCATGGGATTTTTAAATCCCATGGGACTTTTTATCCCATGGGATTTTTCATCCCATGGGATTTTTTTATCCCATGGGATTTTTTATTCCATGGGATTTTTTTCCAATGGGATTTTTCAGTTTCGTAAGCCGAATAAGTTTCTTAATGCGAAAAACAACAATAAAGGAAATAATAATTATAATTTTGAATAATAAATTGAATAATATAAATAACATGAATATTTTTTAAATGAGTTACAATTAAAGGTTTATGCTAGTAGAACTTATCATTTCTTGTTCGAGCAGATGGTTGAGTCCAATTGGTGAGTATGCCAGCTTAGAACCAGTATAAATGCATCGCAGACAGACAACGCTGTCATACTGTACACACCGCTGAGTAACAATCTTTATTGCATTTCATTTTGCAACAGAAAATGAACTCCGTAGTATAATTGATCTTATATATGCCCTCTGCTTTTGAAAGCGTGCAACACATTAACATAACAATAAGTCCATGCCAAAAACTATGTGCAAATTCCATTCAAAGCTATATACACATTATAAAGGTCAGATGACCCGCGTCATGCGAAAATGGGTCTTATGTCATATGCGGCCAAAGTTGGTCCATCCTAGCTTGTCCAACCGCGCAGTCTGGTCAGGTTCTACGCTGACTGATATATCAAGTCAAGCCATGATTCGTGGTCTCATATCCAAACTCGGTAGCTCCTGTGCGAAACTTTCACCGGAAACGACGGCACCGAGACGGGCGCTCGAACTTTGCGGATGCGCGTTATATGTTATATAAAATAGCGCGATGTGTTTTTTCTTGCCTCAAATTAGTAAGCCCAATCAGCGTTTTATTGTGTTCTTTGCTTCTACTATTAACAAGAACTTCAACCGATACGAACATGAATTTTATTTTAATATGTTTATTTAATGCTCGGAAAACTCATTGTATATTTAGACTACTACTTATAAAACAAAGTCGGGTTTTCAACATCTGTTTTCGGCATATAAATTGTTATTCCAGATTTTACGCACTTTACTGTACAAAATACCGTTAGGGCCACCGTGGTTACTCATTAAAATCCAGAGGGCGAGAATGCGAGAACGCGAAAGTACGATGACGACAGTGCGACAATACGATGGCGACAATGCGTTCGTACGATTGCGAAAACGCGCTAGTACGATGACGACAATGCGACAGTGCGACAATACAATGGCGGCAGTACGATAGTACGGGGGCGACAATGCGATAGTCATATCGTACTTTCGCCGTGGTATCATCGCAATGTCGCCATCGTTCTATCGCATTGTCGCCATCGTATTGTCGCACTGTCGCCATCGCATTTTCGAATTGCCGCCATCATACTATCGCGTTATCGCATTGGCACCATCGTACTATCGCACTGTCGGCTATCGCCATCGTATTGTCGCACTGTCGTCATCGTATTTTCGCACTGTCGTCATCGTATTATCGCACTATCGAACTGTAGTATTGTCGCCATCGTACTATCTCACTGTCGCCATCGTATTGTCGCACTGTCGTCATCGCACTATCTGATTGTCGTCATCGTATTATCGCGTTCTCGCATTGTCGCCATCGTACTATCGCATTGTCGACATCGTATTGTCACCCTGTCATCATCGTATTGTCACATTGTCGCCATCGTACTATCGCGTTCTCGCGTTCTCGCCCTCTGGATTTTAATGTGTAACCACGATGGCACTAACGGTATTCCGTAATACTGCTAAAGCATAGTATGATTAGGTCACTCCCAATGCTCAAATATCTGTGTCTATTTTAGTAACAACACATGTCTATGGAAGGATATTTAGGTAAAAGTAACATCATTCGTGGTGAATATTTACATTATGACTGATGCTTATTCTAATTTGCTTTATGACAATTCCAACATGCTTGTTGTCTATTCGTTTATACTTGATGATTGCTGCAACATTACATCATTCATGATGAATATTTACATTATGCGTGATGTTTATTCTAACATGCTTCATGACAGTTCCAACATGCTTGTTCTCTATCGGTTATACTTGATGATTGTTTCAACATGCTTGGTGACTATCCAATGTTTGTGTGTTCATTATTCCTGAAACCAGTCATAATCGGTTTTGCCACTAAACGTCATTAAAAACGGCAGTTAGCAACAGGCAGTAAGCAGAATGCAAGTTACTTCAAGTGTATCAAGTTCGAATTCCGGAAAAAATAGCCGGTAGTCTGGGGCATTAGGTCCCTAACAGGGATAAAAGGTAAATCCCCGCCCGAGCCGTAGCTAATTGATTTATTGTAGTCTTTCTAGTTGCAATTTCTGGTGAGTACAATGCGGAATATTACGGATATTTGCAACATGTCGAATATTTTCGGAAAGTAGCGAAGAGGTTTTCGTCAGTTAATATTCATGTCCGTGCCGGCCGCTAACTTATCAGAATCAATAAAAAAGAACCTGGAAAAATCGGTACCGATCGCAAATTTCCGGAATTCCGATAAAGCTTCAACATTATTTGTTCTCAAATGATCGCGTACTCGAACGAATCTGTCCCTACGCCTCCAACTCCCTTTAAATCTCATCGGACGTACATTGATCTCAAAATCTATCCTTGACGACTCAAATCATATTTCCTGAATAGTTTGGCCTATTGACGTCCCTGTAATTATAACAATGGTCTTTTGGATAAACAACGCTAAGTTGTTGCAATATAATAACCGTTTAAAATAGTTACCGGTTTTCATTTAATAAAATGATTAAGTCATATTCGAGATTTCAGCGATTGCCAATATTTTGCTTTTGTTTCTCATAAGCATATGGTGCTTGGTATCTGCTATTGACTCCTATGTAGATTGCAAATATTACATAACCCTTACAGCGGCCGAGCGCAGATATCTGCACTTGGCCGCTAAAAAGAAAAATCTTTGCGCATTAATTTAATTCAAATCTCATTATCATTATCAAAATCATCATCATCGTCGTCGTCGTCACTACTACCACCACCATCATCATCATCATCTTCTTCTTCTTCTTCCTCCTCCTCCTCATCATCATCATTAACAACAACAGCAACACCAACTTAACATCATCATCAAACAACAATAAACATCGGTAGCATACAATGTGCTTCATCAACCATACATAATTATATGCGTTAAAACACCATAATAGAACAGCATGAATGAAGCTGTCTATTACTCTTTTATATTTCCTATACCAATATTTTTTTTCGTTAATTGAAGGACTAGTTGAAATCTTCTATAAAAGCCCTCCCCCCCCCAAATAAAAAAAATAAAAATAAAAAATAATAACCCTAGCAAACAACAATAAACATAGGTTAGTTAGTATACACTGTGCTTTAGCAACCATGCATAATGAATGTTTATGACTTCGGACCGTTGTGATCAAATTTAAAAAAGCAAGATGGTATGTATGCGGCACACAACACATAGATAATTATAGTTTTATACCTTAAACGTAGTTCATCAAAATAAAGATAAGTTATTATCTATGTAATACTTAAATTAGGTTTATAACGTATGCATATTTGTCTAAAACTTGTGAAATGTGATTCGTAAGCCGACGACAACATTATCATTCGGACCCTTCTCCCCACCTAACAATCGAGATTAAACACCTGTGGAGATCCCGATCTTATCAATGAATAAACCGGTTCAATGATGTCAAGTCAAATAAAACATACTATTACTATCCAAATAAATATCTATCAAAAAATGTAAATTGATATACCTACTTAACTAAAACTAAACGATTAGCAAGAAAAATATATAAAGAAGAAGCAGGCAAAGTAGACAAATTAATTGTAACATATGTTTTCTCAGTCTCCCACTGTTGAACAATATAAATAGTATTTATCGCCACCCCAAAAGGGATCTTTATCACACGTTTGGCTCAACTAATATATAATTGTGACAGGACAAACTGTCAACAAATACCTTGTAAATGTTTTATACATAACTCCAATCAAAGGTTAACTTCCAAGGAAACTGCGGCATGTTAAAACTGTTGATTATGACAAAATGTTGTTTAGTACAAATCAGTACAATAGCGTCTGTTATGTGGCCTATACTAATCCAGTTAAATAAAACTTTAATCGCAGAAAAGTTTAGATTCTTTACACCTTTAAGAAAATATATATAACAGTTCTTTCCTGTTTTAACAAAATGATACATTTAAAAATAAATTATGAAGCATCGCTAGCAATAGTAGAAAGAGAAGTAGAAGGAGAATTATTATCATTAGTAGCAGCAGCAGCAGCAGTAGCAGCAGCAGCAGCAGTAGCAGCAGCAGCAGCAGCAGTAGCAGTAGCAGAATCAGTAGCAGTAGCAGTAGCACTAGCAGTAGCAGTAGAAGTAGCAGTAGAAGTAGCAGTAGCCGTATCAGTAGCCGTATCAGTAGCAGTAACAGTAGCAGTAGCAACAGCAGCAGAAGCAGCAGAAGCAGCAGCAGCAGCAGCAGTAGCAGTAGCACTATCAGTAGCAGCAGCAGCGGCAGTGGCAGCGGCAGTGGCAGCAGCAGTGGCAGTAGCAGTAGCACTAGCAGTAGCAGCAGCAGCAGCACTGGCAGCGGCAGTGGCAGCGGCAGTGGCAGTGGCAGCGGCAGCGGCAGTGGCAGTGGCAGCGGCAGCGGCAGTGGCAGCGGCAGCGGCAGCGGCAGCAGTAGCAGTAGCAGTAGCAGTAAGAGTAGCCGAAGCAGTAGCAGTAGCGGCTTTTTGCTTTTTTGTTTTAGAAGTGTTTGTCGTATAAGAAGAACGCAAGGAAGACAAATTAATTGTAACATGTGTTATCTTAGTCTCCGTTGTAGTAGTATTTGTTGTATCTACACAGCCATTTTTCAGTCACCTGAGAGACATGTTTTTATAAAAGATTTAATTGTGGACCAATATATCGTGTATTAATATCAGTGTACCCACTGGGACACCACATGGGGCGAGGATTAACAGTTAAACTAGGCCTTCAATTAATTATGCGCCTAGAGGCAAACAATACTATAACTTACTGATAATTTAGGATTGGGATGTGTTTGTATCTTATTTGAAATTAGCTAGCTTAATTCAAAAACTAATTATAGCCTCAATATTATCACAAGAACATATTTATTGTGCAATATATAATCATATCACCATCACAATATGCCAGAGCGTTAGTATTTATTGTGCATACATATCCTACAGCAACATTTACAAAACTTATTACAAACCAACCACTCAAGCTTTAATTAAGATTGATTTCAATATATATTATGACATACATTAAAGATCACTGTCAATTAATTAAAAAATAGCTTGATGCTTCGTACTCAGCGATTTAAATAAAAGAAACGTTGCGTACACATTAATTTGGGTTAATAAAAAAGTCTGCAATTAAAATAATCAAATTTAAATAATACTAGATTTAGTTTCAAATTGTCGCTCAAAAAATGTATCAGTTATATCAGTTACAAGGGAATCGATTTGTTTAATCTCCGCAATCCAATAATAATTATGGTGTTTGTATGACAAATTAATAGCTATTCGTCATTGAATGTATGATACTCATAAAAATATTGAAACAATAACCACAACAACAACAACATATGTGATTATGTATATATCATCTTCAGATACTCTGTGTCATACTTTCAAAATTATCCTCATAAGATTCATAATAATAAAATAAACACTATTGCAATCTTAGTAAAAACCAACTTAGCCGTTATGCTAATGATTTTATGTTCAGTATGCGTGTACATTTCAATATTATATAACAACAAGTGTTCACAAATACCTATGTTTAATAAATATTAAAAACATGAGAACCAATGAAGGTATTGCATTTTAATAGACTAGTTTTACCGTGTGTGTACATTCATATAAAATCATTTGAAAATCACACTTGAGATAATGTCTTTAGGTTTTGCTATTTCTAATCGATTTAAACACCATAAAACCACCGTATTTTCTCTTACATTCTAAATTTTCTTACATTTCCTTTTTAAGCCAAAATATTTATGTTTTCATGATTCTAAATTTTCGGACATACGGATTTTCGTACAGTCAGCTAAACAGCGCTATTTTATCAGATTTTGGCCCTGTTTTTGCTTATCTGATGACCCTTCGGTCATGCATTTTTACAACCGGATTAAAGTAATAAAACAGAATCATGCCTAAGGGCAATCGACCATTACATTTGCGTACTTGGGTAAATTACCTTGTAAACCTCTAATAAGCAATGGTTCCTTCCAACAGCGTTTGAAATGATATCGTATTAAGAAAGCCAAACGTTTATTGTTTTTACTTTTTATATATTATTTCAGTTGATTGCAAAGCTGTTAAGTTGTATTTTTAAAGTAAAGAACGAAGGGAACAACACAATAAAATTATGTACACTGATGTATTATTTCTACTTCAATTAAATAATTGACAAACAAACATAACACACTTGTCTCTAAATATTTTTCGTATTTAAATTTTCCAACACGGAAAACAATATCTTTAAGTGAACGGAAACTTATAATTATTACGGCATAGAGTAAAAAAAAAAGCAGAGTTGTCTGAACCATAAGTAAAATAAAAAATAAAAAATGACACAGCTTATTTTTCCCTCAAGTGTTAATGATAATATGGATAAACAGTTAAAGATACATAAAGTCAATTGTGTTGATTACTCGTTATTGAAATATTGCAATGCCAATTATAAGACATCTGATTAAAAACAAAATGTATGGTGGAATACCTAATCTGGAAATACAAACAAATGATACTATTAATGCAACAACAACAATCACATCTTTTCAAGCGCAATCAGAAAACTGCTACAGCTTTGTATTAACAAACATAAATATGTTTGTGCTTATAGATTTATATAAACTTCAAATCTTTAAGCGTGCTATGAATTGAATATAATTTATATTTAAAAGTTTTGCTACTCTGTTGATAACTAGCAACAGCAAAAAGGAAGATACCATTTTTTATCATCTAATTTTATTTATATTTCATTGTTTATTTGTTTATGATCACAAGGATTGTTTGGATAACAGAGTGTGTCTAGATATACCGGTACCCTTAAAAATATTTTTATGAATTGCAATGAAGCGTAGAAATTAAACAGGCCCTAATACAGACACCATTTTTATCGGAATGCGATTATAGTTTCAATAGCAACTCGTAACGCTTTTTGGATTGAATGTGTAATGAATACTTTTAGCGACAAATTGACTTGGTCAAATACTGCATCTTAAACGGATAAATAAAATTGAAACCATTTATTTTCAATATTATCAACATTATTATTTAGTTATTAATACATTAAGCAGCAAACTCTATTAATCAAAAAGATTTGATATAACATCCGAATTCACAGCAAAAATGAGCTGAGCGATAGGTTTTACGATTGTTGAAATTGTTCATGATGAGAATGACGATGACGACGATGATGACGATGACGACGACGAGGAGAAGAACAACGACGATAACAATGACGATGATGATGATGATGATGACACTGATGATGATGATCACGACGATGGCGACCATAACGATGTTGTTGGTGATAGTGACGATAATGCTGCTGCTGTTGCTGATGACGATGCTGCTGCTGATGATGCGGTGGAGGCGGAGGAGCAGCACGAGGACGAGGGCGACGACGACGAAGACGACGACGACGACGACGATGATGATGATGATGATGATGATGATGATGATGATGATGATGATGATGACGATGATGATGACGATGATGATGACGATGATGATGATGATGATGATGATGATGATGTTGATGATGATGATGATGATGATGATGATGATGATGATGATGATGATGATGATGATGATGATGATGATGATGATGTTGATGATGATGATGATAATGATGATGATGATGATGATGATGATGATGATGATGATGATGATGATGATAATGATGAGATGATGACTATGTTGATGATGATGATGATGATAACGATGAAAACTATGATGTTGATGAAAATAACGATACTGTAAGTAGTATATTAACTCATTAATTGTTATTATAATACACAAGCACATGCTAATGGATCTGTATCCGCAAGGCGGTCAAATGAAAACTCACTTGGTATAAATATGAAAAATTGAATCAAAATATCATAATGCGGAGTGTTAAAATGTGTTCAAATCTAGCGAAATTGTTGCAGTACTTTTCTACCGAAACCAATGCTTAGTCCAGTTATTTTAAAAATAATTTCAAAATACCACGATAAACGTCAATTGGCTAACAAATACATTTGTAAGTTTTACCTCACTCAAAAACAGTATTTATTGAAGACAGGGCGTCAACAATGTCCGAGTTTCTTCAACGTAGCTTAAGTACCTAAAGTACCTTTCCTTTTGATTTATCGCAGGATCCTGGGTCCGCACCCACAGTCTTTTAAAGTGTCTGCATTAAAAAAGATAATAATTGTTGTTTGTAATAATCTTTGACAGCTCATCAAAACATGTAAATCCTCAATTCGGAGAGTTTCAGTATGATTTCATTTATTTAAAAAAAAAAGACGGTTAACATATTTTATACGCACATATATAAGTAGCTATACGCCATATAACATAGGACATAATGTATATTATAAATCAAAGCGCTGAAGGCACTGAAGTTGTTCGCTGTTGTCGTCCTTGATTAGCTTGTTCGCATTGCATATGCTTATCATTGTGCACAGGCTAATCTTATTTGACGTGCATTAAGCCTCGTTTTCCATGAAAGCAGCCAATATGTGCATATTTTAATGATAAACACTAGACTGGCCAATGGCGTTTACAAGCTGGTATATACATTCACTGCTAGAGCAGAATCATTTGTCGTCTGCTGCAGACAGGCAGTGGTAATCGTTCCTAGCAGAGTGAGTTGTGGTTCTTGCCGTACTTAAGTCTTCTAAGCACCTACTGATTTGCATTTATTACCCATTCTCTTGAAACGCCGACTAATAAAGTGCGATAAACCGCCTTTAAGCACTTGGCACATTAACAAATAAGAACATTCCACACCTAACCGAGAACCGACGCCTTTAATCGCGAAACTATTACCAGAAATTGAATACCGCCAGAAACAACAATGAGCTCACTTCGATTAAATATAAATACACTATATTCATTGCGTCCTAAGCAATCAAACATATCAACCGAAAATACCAGCGAATACAGTATTATATATGACATGCGAGAGCGCCACGATGAGTGAAGAGTGTTTGTATGAGAGTTTGTTTACAGGTCCTACTGGCCTCTTCACGAGATTTATGTAGCCCGACCTGAATGATAAATGAAATGGATGTAGTAACAGTTATATGAACACGATATATCCGTACCAATATCCATGTGAGCACATACTAATAATAATTAATTATTTAATCGCCATAAGCTTGAAAATAAACGTAAATAGATACAACAAAGACCAATTCGGAGACTTTAAATTCTTTAAATTACCTCCCCTGCAATAGAAAAAATATATGGAGACTCGCATTCTATGGAATATCAAAATCTCAATATATCTTTCTCCGAAATTTTTTTTCTGGTAAAAATCATCTTAAATTTAGCTGTATATTCGTATGTAATTAATTAAACAAGAGTTATAAAAAGGCATCGCAAAAAATATCGCGTTTTACTTGAATAAGTTACCTCCCTTAAGCCTATCGGAATATCAAAAATACGTATATAAACAAAACGCGTTCCTTGCATAAGTGATAATAAAGCGCGTGCCCGTGCCACTCGTCCTCCAAATACTTACTAAATATAGTACAACGTATCTACAATCATTGCGACTAACTCAAACCTCAGTAAATAAGTAACCAGGATAAATGTACGTTTAGGTAATTAAGATATAAAACATACATATAAAAATTTACATGTTCCCTGTCTGCCGAACCCGATCCATGGACTATAGCCACTAGAGGTTCCTATGTACCTATGTAGCCGGATTGCGCCCTCAGAGCGCCCAACACCGACACAGATCACGCTACTCTCCGGTCAAACACAATACTACATATGACTGCTGCCTTTGTCACCATATTATCAGAATCATTAACGTGCAAAATGGAAACTTTCAACTGTCCTTTCACTTCATAATAAGCCATTGCCGATCTTCAATGATCGCTTATTTCCGAGAGATGCATTTTATTTTTTTCAAGCTTCGAATTTTGATATATGTTTAACTTATTCATTTAGATTACATTATTTTCACTATAAATATTGACTTTGATCCAATTATCATCTGAAAAATACGATTTCGCGATTTCTTCAAAGATCGAGCGAGCCTTTTTACCTGTTTACTTATATATATCTAATTTAAGTTTACACAGATGTGAAGTTGTCGTGGCCGAGTAGGTAAGGCGATGAATTAGAAATGTTTTGGGATTTTCCCGCGCAGGTTCGATTCCTGCCGACATCGCATACTTTTTGCGACGCGTTTTATTTCTTTTCTAACGTAATTTGATTTAATATAGCACATAAGCTATGTTTATTGTTGAATATGTTGAAAATTGTATGCACATCCTTCAATTTTAAAATTAAAACAACGTTATGGCTAAATTGATTAATTTACTGCTGAAAATACGAATGATGCATGTTGCATTTTTATTTTTATTTAAAAAAGTAAACGGTAAATTTGTCTATTTTTTTGTATTTTTGCTGTATATAGTGTTTCTATAAAAACTTAGTTTAAAATATAACTTAAATGATACTATTTTGAATTTTATGACACTTTGTTTTTAACCGACCCAATTTTTACTTGGCTGAAATCACTTACATTTCATGGCGCTATTCCATAGATTAAAATTTGTAAAAAATAAATGTCTGTAAAAGAATACTTATTTCATCTTGTTTAAACTTTAAACACCTTTACTGCATCTGTACACACCAACTGCATGCCCATATTTGGAAATTTGAATGAATTATGGAACTTTTATATACCCCAGGGGTGAAAATAAACTGGACAAAAGCCGAGCGTGAGGGTGGTTTTGAAAAAATCGGTTTATTTTTTTTTAAGCATGCAAAGCCTACCTACAAATTTGCATGTAGTTTAGTGAAATGATGCTGATTAGGAAAATAATTAATTAAATTATATTTGGATATGTGCCCATTAGAGGTACGCAAGCTTAAAAAGGTAGAATTACCGAAATTCCCGTTCTTACACGTTGTAGCATGGATCGGGTATTGAACACGATACACGTGTGTATTAGCACCCTACTGTAGTCCCGGCGGGGTTATCAACTGCACCAATACACAGGTAAGCAACCAGGGGAATATCATATGAAAAAAGAACTATCATGCATGTTTGATTTGTTAAAGTGTGTCACAAAATTTCCCTAACTGCCGATGTCGGCTATAATTTCGGTATAAACATGCAAAGAAATTAACATATATATAATGTTATTGCCGATATGTTATTGGACATTTTGTATGTCAAATGTTCATTATTTGTATTAAAATTAAGACGAGTGTATTGAACACGATACACGTGTGTATTAGCAACCTACTGTAGTCCCGGCGGGGTTATCAACTGCACCAATACACCGGTAAGCAACCAGGGGAATATCATATGAAAAAAGAACTATCATGCATGTTTGATGTGTTAAAGTGTGTCACAAAATTTCCCTAACTGCCGATGTCGGCTATAATTTCGGTATAAACATGCAAAGAAATTAACATATATATAATGTTATTGCCGGTATGTTATTGGACATTTTGTATGTCAAATGTTCATTATTTGTATTAAAATTAAGACGATGCTTATTTGCCAGAAAGCGTTTATTTCAAATTCAAAACAAGCAATAATCATACATAATACCAAAATATAAAAATAACAAAATGACAACACTCTCGCTTAACGCAACGTTCAGAAGCACGCGCACTTAACAAAATTATTGCAACTAATGCAAGATGTAATTAATATGTGACTACATGTACTTGCTATACAACCAGTATCATGCGAAAATTGATCTTATTTAATTGTGGTTCCCTCTTTGAATTAATGTTGCCTGTCGACTTTTAGAATAATGTGTCAGTAAGAAATGTATTGCTTGCTCTACAACCAGCATCATGCGAAAATGGATCTTATTTAATTGTAAATCCCTCTTTGAACTTAAGTTGTCAGTCGACTTTTAGAATAATGTGTCAGTAATAAATGTTTTTCTTCAGTTTCACATGTTTTAAGAAAATTTAGTGAAAGATGCAAATGTGTCTTATTTATTTTTTTCTGTGTCTTCAATGTATCTTATTTATATGTGACTGCGTGCTTATTTTTTTTTTAAGAAATGAAAGATGCAAATGTGTCTTATTTTAATTTTATCCATGTCTTAAATGTCGCTTATTTATATAAGATAAAATGATATACTGCCAGTGTCATGCAAAAAAGGATCTAATTTCTTAATATCCACATTCACGCTTTGTTCTTTATTAGCACCGTCTTTAATTAGGCTCTATTTAAAGTACAGATTACTGTGAACTTAATAATTGTGCAACGGTGATGTTGATCCATTATCGTTGTTAATTTAAAATGTAGACAACAAGTTAGCAATTAATGAAATCAGTTATTTTGAAAGTAAATCTAATTTTTTCTGTACAGTAGCCAGGGGGATGTGTATTGAGCGGATAAGATAGGGATCACCACAACAAGTTTCTAATACACAGTATAGACTTCCCCTATTATTGTATTTGTTATTTTCCTGATTGGTATAAATAAAGTGTTAAAGATCATTTAATGTGAAAAGCAGGATTTCTGACATAATTTCAATCGTTTTGCTTTTATACACAATTTCATGGAACAATGAATATATTGGCGCGATGGAACACAATTTATAAATCAAGCTGACAGTATAGTATCAGTTTTTAATTATGTGTAATTTAATTCGCATCTCTCCCTTAACTCGTTCAATGACACGTGAACTTATATCAATTATAAAACATCACGTGCATCATTAAATATTTTTTTTAATTATGAAAACATATTATATGTTCTACATGGTTTTGTTTAGTTTTTTTTCTCAACCAGAGAGACATTATAAAACATTGTTATATATAAAGCGCTTTACTTTTCTACATTACATAAAGATATATCGATTTTTTTGTTAAGTGTACGTGCTTGACATATTTATAAAAAGGCAGTGTTTATTTTTGTAATAAAATCGAAAATTGACATTTAATTTGATGCAATCTACATTGTTTCGCGGCCAAGCGCAGTATTACGCTCTCGGCGGCCGATGGTGTATTGCAATATATACAATGAAAAGCTGGGTTTCTGACATAATTTCAATCTTTTTGTTGACGCGGAAGTGCTTTTTGGTGGCCAAAAATACTATTGTTCCCTTTATTTAAACCTAAATCAGTATTTTTTTTACACTTGAAGGTTTGTACAGCGGGGATTTCGGTACCGGCGCGGGTTTATGTGCTTGTTAAGAATTACCGAAATCCCCGCTAAGAGGCAACATATGCTGATTTATGCTTTGATTAAACATTGATAACTAAATTGCAAAAGTGTATAGCATATTGTAAATAAGGTAGTACGATATCATTTGTTTCATCAGATTTGTTTGGAAAATACTTTCTGAAGACTTATTATTACTATGTCATGTTATATTTACATATACTTTTGTGTAACCAATGTTTTAAATGTACATTTTACCTTTTTTACATTCGTTTACACATTTTTCACATTAATAAACTATTTAATAATGGAAAAAATATTCTGATAAGAGTGTTTAAATGATTAACACTAATATGATTGTGTACAAATCAACATTAATGCAAAGCCAAAACCCAAACATAATGACATATAGACCCTTTAAGGCGTAAACATGGGTGATTTCGGCTCTGGGCGTACGAATGTAGCAGTACCGAAATCCCCGCTAATTATTTTCCAAAAGAAGTAACCGAATGGGAGATAATACATGTCACTGGTTGCTAATGAAAAAAAACACAATAATAATTTTGTTGACACTTGAAGGTTTGTACAGCAGGATTTCGGTACCGGCGCGCGTTTAAGTTCTAGTGTAGAATTACCGAAATCCCCACTGAGAGGCAACTTAATGCTGTCAAGAGTGCTTAATAATTAAAATTAATATCATTTTTTTGCACCTTAACATTCATGTGAAGTCAAAAACCATTCATACCGATGACCTATTGACCCTTTAAGGCGTAAATATGGGGATTTCGGTACTAGGCGGGCGAATGTAGAATTACCGAAATCCCCTTTTCATCATCGCACATTAGTGTAACATAAATTTTAACACAATATATGTAGGGAAACTCATATGATTCGCGTAATGTGAAAATGATTATTATGCTATAATTCGACCACGAAACTTGACGTGACTTAATACCGGACATTATGGAATGGAGCTACGCTGGCCGTATTTGACATAAGACCCATTTTCGCATATTATCTTATCAATGCTTATATGAATTTGATTGCTATAATCTAATGCGTATTCGACACGGAATTATTGTCAAGGTTTTTCATTTTGTCAATATTTATCATAGCAGGGGACATTTCTGACATCAATATGGATACTGTTTTCATTTTCTGTCGAAAAATGATATGACTTATTATCAAGATTATTTTATAGTACGGTAGCGTTCTCTAAACAAGTGAGATTTATTTGTACTGGTAAATTGCTCTTATACTCACCATTCGGACTCGACGATCGGCTCGAATAAAAATGTAAGTCGCTTAAAAGTACAAATTCATCATATTGAGCACGATTATTATTATGATTATTATTATTATTATTATTATTATTATTATTATTATTATTATTATTATTATTATTATATAGCTTTTAGAAACTTATACCTTAAAAAAAATCCAATTGGAAAAAAATCCCATGGGATAAAAAATCCCATGGGAAAAAAAATCCCATGGGATAAAAAATCCCATGGGACAAAAAAATCCCATGGGGTATTTTTATTTTTTTAAAACACGATTTAACGCGTTGAAATCGCGAGAAATGCTCATCATTTGTTAAAAGGTAGTGTTTCTGAAGGTTACATGAATAAATCTCTAAAAATCAGAAAAAAATCCCATGGGATTTTTTTTTCCCATAAAAAAATGGGATTTTTTTTCTATCAAAGTTAATTGAACGAAAATAAGCACAAATGCTTTAACAATGCTTAAAATCGATAACTAAGCACAAACGAACGTGTTTTATGTTTTTGAAAATCCCATGGGATTTTTTCTCCCATAAAAAAAGCTGGAGAAAAATCCCATTGGAGAAACCAAAATTCCCATGGGATAATGAAAAATCCCATGGGAAAATACAAAAATCCCATGGGAACCCCAACTTTGCTAATAAAGTTCATAGTGAAGAAAACGCATTTAACAAGCAAAAATAACCAATTATTAATCACAAGTTAGACTTTTATCTTATACTTTATCACAAATAAGCAAACCTTCAAGAAAAAGGGTACTTAAGTTTGCGAAATTTCGGTTTCGCAAAGTTTTTCCGGTGGCCGTTTTTTGTGAAGACAGCATGCAAAATCGTCAATGCAGCACGTGGGGATATACGTCACGTCTGTGACAAAACTCTAGTTACAGTACAGCCAACGCGGCACAAACATAATCCGCGGATACGCAACGACGGTGAGTCTGTATTAACCTCGCGTACTTTCGCGTTGTAAATCCGCCGCATACGTAGGCGGCGGATCGAGTGAAAAGATATCCACCTACATGTACATACATGTATGTGTAGCGTAGAATTAATTACGCGCAACTGTTAATATTTCGTTCGATTATCATTATTAAGTATGCAATTCGAAACACACTTCCGAATGTTAATGCTAATGCGACCTTTGGCAAATTCTAGCGTCAAATAAACAGTGCTAAAATATCCTTTGTTTCATAAAAAGCGCGCGAAAATTATGCAGACATGTAGAACGTCGTTTGGAAAGTTTGGGTGTATTTTGTGTTGAATAAATACATGAACATCACGTCAGGCGTAACTTGCGTGTTTGGTGGAAAAAAAACGCCCCGATTAGACGTTATTTCATCTCTATGAATAGTAACACATGCCAAAATGTATTTGATAATTAAGGAAATATCGAGAATGTTTGTGTATCGTAAATATTTACCAGCATTTGCTTTAAAACTGGAATATACGGGGTTATTGGGTAATTAGTAGCGATATTAACCGTATAATATGAACAAAATAAAACGTGTTTATATACGCATATTCAAACAATAGTTATAATAAGCTGATAATTAACAAAACAACAAATACGTTGTCACCGTCTTGATTATTGATGTGGCTTCAAACTGCTATTTTTCTCAGCTTAAATATAATAGCAAAATCAACATGCCATTAATATATAAATCCACCATATGCTGGAGCCTTGACCACTTGTATGTGCGAAAACATAATTATGTGACCTTGTTTATGTGTGAAATACATACACTACGGGCGGGAAACAAACTTAATTGGCCAGACACATAAACTATGCTTTCATGTATATATGCTAATACAATCCGCGCACAATAAATTCATTATGATTTTAACTATTATTATAATTGTTCTTTCAAAACTTGTTAACTACATGTAACTAATAATTTTAAAAATATTTTTTATTTCATGATGCGCATCGAATTGGCATCATTTCGCGGATCGCGGCATGCTTCGGCGTACAGATGCAAAGTTTCGCGGCGAAATGCGACTTGCCGCCGCATACTAACGCGGCTTCAACGACTGACACGGCATCGACTCGTTTTGTCTTGGTGCCGCGGATCGCGAAATACGTTTGTTTCGCTTTGGCTGTACTGTACTTCATATTTTGAATATACTTGTTGATGTTTTTGTTGTTATGGTTTCATAAGGTTTTCTAAGCCTTGCTAAAAAACTTTCTTATAGTAAAAACTAACCTTGTATACTATATATCTCTCTTGGCTGTGACCCTCTATGACACAAAAAACTGCGAAAGTTCCTACTATGACATCAAAATGGTGACAGTTCCCACTATGACACCAAAAACAGTGACAGTTCCCACTATGACACCAAAAACTGTGCCATTACCCACTATCACACCAAAAACTTTGACATTGCCCACTATCATAACCAAAACTCTGACATTACCCACTTTCACAACAAACACTCTAGCATTTTCCACTATCACACCAAAAACTGTGACAGTTTCCACTATCGCACCAAAAACTGTGACATTACTCTCTACAACACCAAATACCATGCCATTGCCCACCGTGAGTATCACACCAAAAACTCTGAAATAACTCTATTTCACAACAAAAACTCTGACATTACTCTCTTATCGTACCAAACAATGGGAGATGACACACTATCACACCAAAAATGTTAAATAACCCACCATAACACCAAAAACTGTTTCATTACACACTGTATCACCAAAAGCCGTGGCATTACCTAATATTGCCCCAAATACTGGGACTTCTACCATGAAACATAAAAAAACAAACACATTTCCTTGATGATATTTCAGCTGTGGTTGTCAATCTTGCAATAATTCATCTCTTGTTACTGGCCTAGAAGAAGTCCTATGGGAATAGAATTAAGCCATGCTCTGTGAAAAAGGGGTTTAATGCATGTGCGTAAAGTATCATCCCCGATAAGCCTGTGCAGTTTGCACAGGATAGTGCAGTCTGCACAGGCTAATCAGGGATGACAATTTACACTTATATGCAGGCTGCACAGGCTAATCAGGGATAACACTTTACACTTATATGCAGTCTGCACAGGCTAATCAGCGATGACACTTTACAATTATATGCAGTCTGCACAGGCTAATCAGGGATGACACTTTACAATTATAGGCAGTCTGCACAGGCTAATCAGGGATAACATTTTACACTTATATGCAGTCTGCACAGGCTAATCAGGGATGACACTTTACAATTATATGCAGTCTACAAAGGCTAATCAGGGATGACACTTTACAATTATATGCAGTCTGCACAGGCTAATCAGCGATGACACTTTCTGCAAAAACATGATTTTTGCTAAAAATAGACTTTCTTAAAACATAAAATATCATTAAAGTGGAAAGTGTCGTCCCTAATTACCCTTGTTAACTGCACAGGCTAATCTGGGACAACACTTTACACACACTGAGGATGGCTTAATTAGAATGTGAGTCGATAGGGAATAAATAGCAATGTGCGTCTTGGCTTTATGCTTATTGTGAATTTTAACCCATTTATGCCTAGTGGACTCTCCCATCCTTCTTAATTGGATATTTTTTTTCCAAAATTAGGGATGTCTAGTATGTTTTTGCCCCCATTCGAAGAAGAGGGGGTATATTGTTTTGCACATGTCGGTCGGTCGGTTGGTCGGTCTGTCGGTCGGTCCGTCCACTAGATGGTTTCTGGATGATAACTCAAGAATGCTTAGGCCTAGGGTCATGAAACTTCATAGGTACATTGATAATGACTGGCAGATGACTCCTATTGATTTTCAAGTCACTAGGTCAAAGGTCAAGGTCACAGTGACTTGAAACAGTTAAATGGTTTCCGGATGATAACTCAAGAATGCTTACGCCTAGGATCATGAAACTTCATAGGTACATTGATCATGACTGGCAGATGACCCCTATTGATTTTCAGGTCACTAGGTCAAAGGTCAAGGTCACAGTGATTTGATACAGTAAAATGGTTTCCGGATGATAACTCAAAAATGCTTATAGCTAAAGAAACTTCAGCATACAGGTTAGATAGTATTGACAGACCTGTACGCTGAAGCCAATCCCATATCGAAAGTCAACCAGAGTTGAAACATATTTATGTCACGCTATAAATCAAAGACAGTTCATTTTCTTGGATACATTTCTTCATATAGTGGTGAATGAATATAAATTACTGCATCGGGGCATATTTTAAGGTTCAAATAATTCAAATGCATCTTACAATAGATGAAAGTAACTCTCATCAGCCTGAAATTCACAAGTTTGATGCCATTGTCGCTTTATCACGTGACGAGTTATCATTTGGATACTTTCGGATCGACCTTGACATTTTTTGCTGAAATTGTAAACATTACTTTCGTTTTCTGAAATCTATTATTTGTGATTAACAACTTACGTCTGGTGGATTAAAACACTGATTTCAAAGTGAAATTGGTACTTATAAAAAATGTTTACTTTGAGTTTGTTTTTACACTACAATTTGTTTACAAAACAAGGAAGAATAATTTACAATGCTCGGAAAAGTCATTCTGAATTTGAAAACACTTGAGCACATGGTATGTTACAACAAAAATGGAACATCATATGACCGTGAAATCTCGGGAGATTCCCATTTCAATCATGTCTGTCGCATCGATGTTTTTCTCTATATGTTCGAGCAGAAAAGATAAATTGTAATTGTTTAAGATAGTATTTTTTGAAAGAATGTATGAGTAAAAGGTGAAAAATGTCAATCTTTCCGATCAAGTGTTTGCTTTGGGCAAATAACTTTCATTTAAAAGCTGTTTTGGACCGGTCTTTGTTAACTGTCAACTTTTCGGGAATTTCTGGTAGACTTTTCTAACGGGGTTGGTCCATAACTTTAATGTCGCGCCAGTCAAAAATCGTAAAAAGCAACATTTAAAGTTATGGTAGCCAGAACTAGAATGCTTTACGCCTAGGATCATGAAACTTCATAGGAACATTGATCATCACCGGCAGAAGACCCCTATTGATTGTCAGGTCACTAGGTCAAAGGTCAAGGTCACAGTGACTCGAAACAGTAAAATGGTTTCCGGATGATAACTCAAGAATGCTTACGCCAAGAAACATGAAACTTCATAGGTACATTTATAATGACTGGCAGATGACCCCTATTGATTTTCACGTCACAAGGTCAAAGGTCAAGGTCACAGTTACTCGAAACAGTAAAATGGTTTCCGGATAATAACTCAGGAATGCTTATGGCTAGGATCATGAAACTTTATAGGTACATTGACCATGACTGGCAGATGACCCCTATTAATTTTCAGATCACTAGGTCAAAGGTCAAGTTCACAGTGACTCGAACCAGTAAAATGGTTTCCTAATGATAACTCAGGAATAATTAGGCCTAGGATTATGAAACTTCATAGGTACATTGATCATGACTGGCAGATGACCCCTATTGATTTTAAGGTTACTAGGTCAAAGGTCAAGGTCACAGTGACAAAAAACGTATTCACACAATGGCTGCCTCTACAACTGACAGCCCATATGGGGGGCATGCATGTTTTACAAACAGCCCTTGTTATTTCTATATTTAGAATATTTCTTACAGAAATACCTTGAAGCAAACAGTGCAGACCCTGATGAGACGCCGCATCATGTGGCGTCTCATCTGGGTCTACGCTGTTTGAAAAGGCCTTTTTTCTACAGACGCTAGGAATGAATAGGTTAACACTCCTTTGACTTCTGAGAGTCACAGCAATGTCAGATGGGTGACATATTGTGTTCCTGAGTGGTAGCAACATGTGGTCTCACTTTGGTCATAAAATATGGTTGACTCTAACTTGAACCTTCATTGTTGAACAGTTGTATGATATGGCTGTCCAATTTGGAATAAATTACAGGAATTTCTCGGGGGGATTATGAAGAATCTGCAAGATAGTTTTGATTGGTAAAATGTTATTTCTTTTAAAAATATGGGTTGATTTAGCTTGCTTTGAGATTGGCAAATGTTTGGGCACAATTTGGGATATAATTGGTTGGATATTAATGGTATTAAAGTTGTCAATTTGGAATAAAAGAAGGTTCATCTGCTAATATTTTGTGACAACACTTATGCAGATTGGTCGCGTTTTATTGTGAAAACATTGTCAAATTTCTCAATTAATTGTTTAAATATGGGCCGTGCTTTGTGAAAAAGGGTGTTAAATGCATGTGCCTAAAGTGTCGTCCCAGATTAGCCTGTGCAGTCCGCACAGGCTAATCAGGGACGACACTTTCCGCTTTTATAAAAAAAATATTTTACAGAATGTCTTTTCTTAGCATAAAAATCCAGGCATAAAGTGTCGTCTCTGATTAGCCTGTGCAGACTGCACAGGCCTATCTGGGACGACACTTTACGCACATGCATTTAACCCCCTTTTCACAGAGCATGGCGCATATATATGTGAGGATATTAAACATGATATTCTTTGTGGTATTGCCTTAAAACCATGCATGTCAAAGTAACTGTGACTTCAGTTTGTCAAGTGGAGAATTTTCAAAACATTTGTTATATGCTTTACAAAGATTAAAAAAAAGGCAAAATGACATTGATTAGTCCCCTACCGGTGAAACCGGAGAGGGACTTTTGGTTTGCGCTCCATCTTTCAGTCAGTCTGTCATTCTGTCAGTCAGTGATCAGTCAATCTGTCTATCTGTCACACTTTTCTGGATCCTGCGATAACTTTAAAAGTTCTTCATATTTGTTCATGAAACTTGAAACTTGGATAGATGGCAAAATGGACATTGTGCTCGTCATTTAATTTTGTTCCTACATAAAAAATTCCGGTTGCTATGGCAACAAATAAACTAGAAATGCTGCTGAAAATGGTGTTTTTTTCTGGATCCTGCGATAACTTTTAAAGTTCTTCATATTTTTTCATGAATCTTGAAACATGGATAGATGGCTATATGGACATTATGCACGTCACTTCATTTTGTTCTTACATCAAAAATTCTGGTTGAAATGGCATTAAATATATAAAAAAAATCTGACAGTGGTGAAATTTCTGACAATCGTGGAGCCGGTAGGGGACATATATTGCTTGGCAATAGTCTCGTTTTTTCTGTCAATTTCAATATGGAGTACCATAGTTACTCTTAAGATTTTGGACACTCTAAATTTTTGGACACCCCCACTTTTAGTCAAAATAATTATTTTTGTGACTACATTTTCTGACAAACCGGTATGTGTCCATAATAAATGGCTGTTTTGGCTCTGACTTTTCGGACAATTTATTTTAACATGATATTTTTCCATAATTCTGCTATGTTGCCCATATCTGGTGAAATTTTGATCAAGCGTTCTTACAACTGGATTAAAGTCATAAAACCTGGCAGACGAATGCATTAAGGCCATGCAACATAACATATGCTTTATTTGGTAAATAACTATGTATACCGGAAATATATAATAGTTTCACTCAACAGCTTTATAAGTGAAACATATGTACATTTTATTGTATACAACGTTGCATTTTGCAAGCATGTACTATTATTATACCCCCACAAATGAAGTTTAGGGAGTGAACTTGTCTGTCGTTCGGTCTGTCTGTCGGTCCGTATAATATGTCCGCTCTCTAATTCAAGTAGTATTCATCCGATCTTCACCAAACTTGGACAGAAGTTGTATCTATTTGATCTAAAGGCCAAGTTCGAACATGGGCCTTGCCGGGTCAAAAACTAGGTCACGGGGTCACTTAGTGCGTTTTAAATATTCAGCATGTTGTCCGCTCTCTCATTTAAGTCCACAGTTTTCATCCAATCATTTCCCAACTTGCACAGTGTCTTTATCTGAATGATGAGTCAAACCCTATTGAAAATGAGCAATATCGGAGTTATAAGTCCAAAATTATCTTCCCTTGAAGTCGAGAAAAAAAAAGAAAATCTTTAACATTTTGCCATAACTTTTGCAATATTGAAGATAGCAACTTCATAATTGGCATGCATGTGTATCTCATGGAGCTGCACATTTTGAGTGGTGAAAGGTCAAGGTCATCCTTCAAGGTCAAAGGTCAAAAAAATAATTCAAAGCGGCGCAGAAGGGGACATAGTGTTTCCGACAAACACATTTCTTGTTTGTTTACATATAAAGTTCCATCCTTCTGAAACTGCAACGGATGTTTTATATCATCAAGGGCCAGAACCCTATTGAGAGTGAAGAAAATGTGTCCAAGTTATTGTTGAAAACGAACCATTTAAAGTTTAAATTTTACGTTTCTTCTTGTTTATGCCATAAATTTTCCATTTTGGGTCTGTTTATTTAAAACTTACTCAGATTTTTCATACTATCAAGGGCTTGAGCCCTATTGATTCCAGCCAGTAGAGCGATTCAGGCCCTCTTGGGCCTCTTGTTTTAGCTGTAGGCCCGGATATGATTCATGAAAAGGGGGGGGGGGGGTACGGGGGTTCTTCCCCGGATTTTTTTTTAATCCTATAACGCCTGTGGTAAGATTTAAAGCATATCTAGACTAATAATAAGATAAGACTTTGGCATGTTTTTCTCCGATATTTTACTGTTTTATCTAAATGTCAGAGAACTAAATTTTACTGTATTATCTTTATACCAGAGAACTAAATTTTAAAACAATATGGAACAAAAAACATTTAAAGTGTAACACTCCACTTATTCACTAGTCAAACCATGGGAAATTTTTTCCAATAATACTGTCTATAACAGCACGTTTTTGTTCGGCATCAAGGAATCGAACCGACCCGGATTCAGTCAATGGATCGGGATACGGGGGCAAGTGCTCCATTTTAATTGTCCGCGGTCATAAACATCATTCGGAATGTTTCTTAAAAAGCCAACGATAATCGATTACAACTTACTGCAGTGTTCGAAGGCAGACAAGTAGATCTATGTAAACTTGGTACAGCAGGTCAGGTGAAAAGTAGCGAGCTAGAATCTATGCACATAGAAAGAAGTAGAGTTGATAATTGGAAGATATGTCCTTTGAACAAGACCAGAATCCATTGTCTGAGGATTATGTCAATATGAAATGCAGATTTCAAACACTTCACCCCCCTCAGGGTCAACAATTGAATGTGTTTTTCGAAGTTGAGGCATTAAAAAAAAAATCATGTTTCAAAAAAATTGTAGGCCCGGGCCTGCTCTGCCTAAAAGCAGCTATGCCCCTGGTATGCATTAATGGTGTTTCAATTTTGTAAATGAAGCAAGTGTGTACACTTGGGAGACTTTTTTAATGCAACACTTTTCAAATATGAGTTATGGGTAAGGTTTGGTTTTACATTTTTACATGTGGCACCAGAAAAACTTAATCATGGTTTTATTAGCTCGGCTGTTTTCGGAGAAAACCCGAGGTATTGTCATAGCCAGCTGGTTATGACGTCCGCCGTCCGATGGCGTCGTGCTTAAACCTTAACATTGGCTCTAAAATCAAAGTGGTTCCACCTACAACTTTGAAGCTTCATATGTAGCTGCACCTTGATGAGTTCTGCATGCCACACCCATTTTTGGGTCTTTAGGTCACTGTGACCTCTAAAAAAAAAATCTTCAGACAAGTGTTCATTTATTCACAACTGCACCCGCAGCCGAGCGTTGGCGCCCGCTATGTGGTGCTCTTGTTAATTATATATTTTCCTTGTGTAAGAACCCACCAAAAATGATGAAATTGAAATAAAATTACACTTATATCGCGTTTCACCATTGTCACTAATGCAAAAAGAAGAAACCCTACCCCACACGTCTGATCGTCACAGGTGAACTATTTTATCATCAATTTGTTAAGAATGTTAAAAAGTCAACTGATCAAATTGTACAATTTTAAAGTAAAATCTTAACTCATAAGTGAGATAATCCAATTTGAAAAGTGTTGCATTAAAAAAATGAAGTTAAAAAAAAGATGTTTTACATCCAGGAAATGAATTGATATACTTAACACAATTATTGCACACTTGTGACAATAACATATTCATTGAAAAGGTATGCCATTTAAAAAAAATATGCTAGTACCGGTACTGAGTGTTGTTAACTGGATATTGGAGTGTTGTTGACTGGAAATTATTTGCAACTCATGCTTTGCAACTATGAAGTATTGTATAATTGAATGACATTAAATGTAAAATAATGATTATTTGTGAATAAGTTTTTAAGGAAATGTGCATTGTGTTTTTATTTAACAATAATTGATGATTGTCTTTAGACACGCATGATGAAACAAATAGAAGTTTGCACATTTGTTTTATAAAACAATATTGACATATCATAAACAATGGCATAATAGATATGCTTTTACTCTTTATGTGACTTTAGAAAACTGAAAATTGTCTAACAAAGGCACATTAACAGTATTATCTTATTCTTCCAATAGCGTTAATTTGCAAAGGACTGATTAAATATTGAGGAACTTGCGAATTGCTGAGTGTTGAACAAAGACTGATATTATTGTTCATAAAGACACCATGAAAGTATCACAAAGATAAGGAAATTAAGCAAATCAGGAAAATCAAAGGAAATAAAACAGGATACACTTCACTTATATGTGTGACATTATATTAACTTTGTGGAAATGGAGTTTTGCTCTTGCATAAATGGAAGAAACACTACAATGTCCATTGTGGCAGGTCAGGTAAGGTGTTGACTCTTTTAAAACAATACAAATATTATGCTTTAATAATAGTTACTATTTCTATTTATATTCACTGAAATGCAATAAAAAATATGTGTATCCACCCTTAACCCTTTTCCTCATCAGAAGCAAAGTGAAAATTGCTTTTGCAACCAGCATAAAACCAGAACAGACTGCGAGTTACTGGCAGGTTTTATGCTGCTTGCTGTTCATCAGTATCTAAGGGTTGGAAATGAAACCTTAAAAACTTAAATATAGTAAGAAAAGTCTTTAATAACACTTAACTTTCTTAGTGACTTCAACTACTTTAAAATACGTATCTAAGGGGTTAAGGGTTAATCTGCCGGCGTTAAGCACCATGTGTTAACATGTGGTAAATAATCATCTCTAAGCAATGTATGAGCTCTTTAACACTTCATGTTTTAATTGTTAGTTGTACTCAAAACTGGCCAAGTGACAACATCACATATTGTATTAACCATTTTAAATATTATACAATATTGTGTTAAATACAAAACAGTATTTTGAACATAAACCTTTCACACACCAATGTTTCTTTTCCTAGATTTTGATGTTCAAGCTGTAAATTAAATGCTAAAATAAGAAGACATTCTAGTATAAAGTTTATAATAGATAATGCTTTTTTGTGGTAATAAGACTATTTTTGTTATGGATTGTGAGTACCATACTTGTTTCCATTGTTTAAAGCATGCATACATACATGCAAAATCCATTCTGAACTTGTGTAACAGTGGGAATTCATATTAATGATTTATACTTTGTTATGGGAGTATCAAACGGTGAAAATAATCATAAAGTAACATGGTGTTCCATCTATTTAATGGCATACACCCTTTAATTCACAATCATAATATTAGATGCACCTAAGTATTAATATTATATATTCATAAAGTATGTATTTCTGGACTATAAAAGTGGTCATTGTTTACTTGAATGAAATATGTTTAAGTTTGAAAAGGGCTTTTTTCTCTGACCCCAAACAGGAAACATTTTTTAGAAACAAGCAGCATCTTAATGCTTTGACATGTTAAAACCAAATTTTCTAAGTTTCCTTGATTGAAGCAAATAGTGAAGTCAATGATTTATTGAACTACTAAATGCATTATACATGTCAACACCGTTATTTCGAAGTCGTCGGGACCGTTAAAAAACTTCGGATTAACGATAATTCGAAATAAACATTCGACAGAAGACTTCTTTGATTCTGTAAAAATAAAACGTTGTGGAATTCGCATGGTTTGTTACACGCTTACTTAGAAGCGTACCAGTATCTTGTAGAGTTCAAGGAATGTTTGTCGAGACAGATGGTGCTTTAAGGAGAAGAATGCAGACCTGAGATTTTATTGCAGTGATTTTGTGTAATGTGCCTTTTAGGTTAGGGAAAAATAGTGCGATAAACCTTGCAATTGGGAAAAAATGAAAATTATTATTATGATTATAAATAACAGTATTCTAATTGTTTATAGGTGAATGTTTAATTTCATCTTACAATTTATGTAATAAAGTGTTAAGAATTATTTACCTGTATAATAAACTCAAAACCCCAATTATTAACTGTATGCAGAACGTTCGGCATCTTTTTTGGAAAATTTTGGTAAGATTTTTGCAAAAAATCTTACTGTTTTGCCATTGTGAAGCAGCCTTTAAAATGCTATAGTTTTGGACCAAAAAAATCACTGTATTGCTACCCTCACCACTGTCATCAAATACATGATTCCATTAGCTTTTTGTCCTAGAAAACCTTTGACAATTTGTGGTGTGTTTGCTTTTATTCTGTTGCATTTGATTGAAAGGGTAAAGTAGACTCAATGATGGGGATAAGTAATGCTATATACTCTCTACAAAAACCTACATGATTTACTAGAAGGCATGGTTTCAGTTCAAGCGAGATTATACGATTTTGTCAAATATTAATGAATTTATATAAAATGTGTAAAAAAACTTATCATATATATATATATCAATATAAAATAAATAAAAGTTCAGAAGAACATGTGTCAAAAATGTTTAAATTGCCAGATATTTAATTCTGAAATCGAAAACGGCTGTACAGTCAAATTCGCCAGCATGAATATCATGCATGTACGATGTGAATCTAAACTTAGTTTAACGGTTCATTTTAAATTCCTTCAAAGATTTATATTCATACGACACACGAACACTTACTCTGGTCCTAATAAAAAGACAAGTGCTTCGGTTATTGAAGGAAAATATGTTCATCACAATCGGCTCGGGGCGCTAATTTATCTTTGCTGCATTTTATGAAATTGGTATTTAATGTATACTTGTTATTGCCTGTTTTGTGTTATTGTAACATATTTGTATCAATATATTATAATTTAACACAATTGTATAATCTCGCTTTAATGACACTGGTTATGTCATTCTTTTCCTGACCTGTGTGCAGGGAAAGAAAGCATTGACGCTCACTAAGAAATTACTTTTTTGTTTTAAGATTGGAGACTTTCCATTCTGACAGTTAAATAGAACTTTTCTCGTTTTGGTAAATTGACAAAAAACATGGTTTCAGATTCACAAATTCTTGTTGAAGTGATGATATTTGTGAGGAAACAGTAATACTGAACATTAACCATGCATGATTTAAAAACCTGAAAATTATAAAGCGTCGCAACATGAAACACTTGAATAATTTAGAGAGTTCTCAGTTGTTGTCATTATATTTTGTGACACTACGAGGATTTCTTATATTAAGTATCAAATACATCACTCGTTGTATGAGCACGGATGGCCGAGTGGTCTAAGCGTAAGACTTTTACTCCAGGGGTCAATGGTTTGAGCCCAGTTGAGGGTTACTTTTTTTCTTTCTTTAATTTAATTCTTGTTTTTTACTAGAGCTTTTTAGGTCCAATGTTTACATTCATAAATATAAAGCATTTAATCATTTACCACTTAGATACGTATTTTGACGCATTTGTAGTCCCTAAGAAAGTTGAATTTAATTAAATACCTTTCTTACTAGATTCAGGTTTTAAAGGTTTTATTTCCAGCCCTTAGCTACTTACGAGCAGCAAACAGCATTAAACCTGAACAGACTGCGAGTTACTTGCAGGCTGTTCTGGTTTTATGCTGGTTGCAAAAAAGCCATTTTCACTTTGTTTCTTATGGGGGAATGGGTTAAAGTAAAACTTCAATACATGCCAAAATCTATGAAAAGGTTCTTTTAAGTAGATTGTCCTCAGTTTCATCAGTTACATTAAGCATCAACATAGATTGACCTGATACCTGATTCCACCCTTATCATCAAACATCACTGTTCCTTGACTGTTGAAATAATTTAGACCAACATTTTGAATAATTTAAAGACATATATTTTTGACATGTAAAAGTTAGACCACATAGCAATACCTTACCAGTGCTCCTTCTGCTCCTTCAGCGATGTTTCCTTCTTTATTAAATACCCGTAAAAGGCACTTTCCCAAATTAAGGAAAAAATACATAATTCCCAAGTGCCACCTGAATGATTCCAAAAAGGAAGGAAAATTGTGTCAATTTCGTTCAAAAAGTGAATAAATAAAATGAGCATTGAAACTGAACTTTTGAAGTAAACATGCATGTAAATGATTATTATACCCCGCCATAGGCGAAGGGATATTGTTTTTGCGTTGTCAGTCCTTCCGTCTGTCCGTCTTTCAGTCCATCCGTCCGTCCGAAAACTTAAACATTGGCTGTAACTTTTGCAATATTGAAGATAGCAACTTGATATTTGGCATGCATGTGTATCTCAATGAGCTGCACATTTTGAGTGGTGAAAGGTCAAGGTCATCCTTCAAGGTCAAAGGTAAACAAAACAAATTCAAGGGAAGTAACAAGCTTTAAAGGGAGATAATTTGTATTTATCATTTAGCAGGTGCAGACCATTTCCACAAGGGAAGTAATATTTTTTAAAGGGATATAATATAAAAAAGCGGCACAGTAGGAGGCATTGAGTTTTTGACAAACACATCTCTTGTACTATCACAATTTTTACAGTACATCGGGGTTTTTTTCTTAAATAATTGCTGTATTTCCTAATTTTGAGAACCTCGTGACTCGAATTTTCACAATTTTGAGAAGTTAACAATTAAAATGTTCACAATTTATAAAAGTCTGCGACTAATGTTTTTACAATTTCGAAAAGTTTGCGACTATTTTTTTCACAAATGTATGGGTCAAATGCTGGTTCACAAAGACGGAAAAAAGCCCTAAATGTGGAGTTTTGAAATGAAAATTGATGAAAAACATGGCATTTTATGATTTAACTGTTTAATGGTTTTAACTGTAACATGATTTGCCTGTTCAGCTGTATATGCTTAGAAGCTGTAGAAAATATATTTATATTTATTGTCTTATGATTTTTACATCATTTGCTCTTATTTGAATCAAGCAAATGCTTAACAATCAGATACACCACTATTGATTCCCGAGTTTATTTACAGGTCGTACTGCCTGGTCATGACTGCCTCTATGATCAGACCTGCTTCAAATTCATCACAAGGCATCTTATTTTTGTAGGAGTTAAGGCTGCAGCTATTAAAAGTCGTCTAACCAGTGCCATCAGTGGACTTGGTATAAAGCAGAAATTTGCACAAAAGCCTGGCTCAAGGGAGACGAGTGGGCCTTCATCTCCGACAAATTCTACAGAGTTCATTCCCTTGCCGTTCATTCAGCAAGACGACTTGGGCTTCCCGTTGGCAGTGTTCACAAAGGTTGTAGTTAATTTTAAACCTCTTTAGTGCATCAAGAGCCTAATGCTTATTGAAATGTTCTCAAGTCCATTTCTTGGGTAGAACCATGCGATCCCAGGTGTCTTTTGAGGGTCTTTTTGAGATCTAAAGAATGCTGTCACAGAGGGTTCAAACCCTTGATCTCCCAATGGCAAGGCTGAAACCAAACAGCTGTGTTGTAACCATTAAAAAAAGCCAATATTGTATTATTTACTAGTATTTTTATTTTTAGCTCATAACATAAGGTATGAAGTAATTTTTTGATGAGTTTTATGTGTGGCATTAGAGTTTAACCACAGTTAGAAGCATTTCACTTGGGTTCATCTAAATGAAAGCAGCTGTTGATAAAAGATCCCTTCCAAGATTAGTAGCACTTTAATGCATTTAAGCCTAGTGGACTCTCCCATCCGTCTAAATGGGATCAATATATTTCCAAAATTAGGGATGTCTAGTAGATTTATTTCTATATTTAGAATATTTCTTACAGAAATTCCTTTAAGCAAACTGTGCAGACCCTGATGAGATGCCGCGTCATGCAGTGTCTCATCAGTGTCTACGCTGTTTGCCAAGGCCTTTTTTCTAGACGCTAGGCATAAATGGGTTATTTTGATAATTGAAATCTGCAGTGATTGCCTTGGTATTCAATAATGACATTCTCTAGTAACATTTACTTCCATTGACTGATCTCACAATAATAAAGAATTCTTAATTGTCACATTTCCTCAATCCATATCATGATCAAACTATTTCGATACTCGCATGTTTTTATGCCCCCGGTAGGGTGGCATATAGCAGTTGAACTGTCCGTCAGTATGTCAGTGTGTCAGTATGTCAGTCAGTCTGTCCGTCCGTCCGAAAAAAACTTTAACATTGGCCATAACTTTTTCACTATTGAAGATAGCAACTTGATATTTGGCATGCATGTGTATCTCATAGAGCTGAACATTTTGAGTGGTGAAAGGTGAAGGTCATCCTTTAAGGTCAAATGTCAAATATATGGCGTCTGTCCGTCCGAAAACTTTAACATTGGCAATAACTTTTTTAATATTGAAGATAGCAACTTGATATTTGGCATGCATGTGAATTTCATGAAGCTGCACATTTTGAGTGGTGGAAGTTCAAGGTCATCCTTCAAGGTCAAAGGTCAATTTTTTTTTTTTTAATCAAAGCGGTGTTCTCATGAAGCTGCACATTTTGAGTGGTAGTAGTCCAAGGTCATCCTTCAAGGTCAAGGTCATCCTTCAAGGTCAAAGGTCAAAAAATAATAATAAATTCAAAGCGGCGTTCTCATGAAGCTGCACATTTTGAGTGGTTGAGTTTAAGGTCAAGGTCACCCTTCAAGGTCAAGGTCATCTTTCAAGGTCAAAGGTAAAAAAAAATAATTCAAAGCGGCATTATCATGAAGCTGCACATTTTGAGTGGTGGAAGTTCAAGGTCAAGGTCATCCTTCAAGGTCAAAGGTCAAAAATGAAATTCAAAGCGGCGTTCTCATACAGTTGCACCTTTTGAGTGGTGGAAGTTCAAGGTCAAGGTCATCCTTCAAGGTCAAAGGTAAAAAAAATAATAATTTCAAAGCGGCGCAATAGGGGGCATTGTGTTTCTGACGAACACATCACTTGTTTTAAATATTCCCAGTTAATTTCCCAGTACATTTCAACAGTTTACGGGAGATTTTGAGCAAAACCACAATACATTGAGTAACAATATATTTTTAACAGCTAAAATCTATGTGATCTGAAGAGAAAATCTGTACAAATATGCCTAAAGATGAAAAACTTGAACATGCACAAGTACTCTTTTCTGAAGAGGAAATATGTATATTTATTGTCAGAAATTAGTAGGATGGATGTACAACATCTTATATTTAAAGTGAAAACATGTAAAAATATTCCTTATTTTTAAGGGGAAACATGTAAAAAAAAATCAAAAAGGTGCAACATTTAAAAAATGAAAAAAAATAAGTAGGAAACATATCAAAAAATGTTTTAAGAGGAAAGATTTGATAAAGTCTTTCCTTTGCAGGAAATTTTATCAAATTAAAAATGACACATGTAAACATATTTTAAAAGGAAATTTTTCTTCTGCTTGGAGTTGTGTGCTTCCCGTATCTGTCCTTGCAATACTATGACCTTCTCAACGATGTGAACATACGGGGGTTTTTCATCGGTGCAACCAACATGCTCTTTCGACAGAAAAGACATTTAACCGACATTGTGGTCGATGTAAGTATAAGATCTAGTACACATATGTACCGCTGTCGAAAGCCATTGTTGCGTATGGCGACCAAATTGCAAAAATGGCGACAGTTTTTCAAAATTGGCGATGTTTTAAAAGAGAATGTCTTTTCTTTGTTCTTTTTTTTACGTACAAAAGTAGCTGTATTGTGAAGCCAATTTACGGCATGCAATTACTGTAGCAGAGTAAGCATTGTTTGTTTTCATATGATAATACAGATGAGAGACGGTTTAAAACTAAAAGATTAACTTTTAACATCACAGCATCAGTTTTCTGCTTAGTTTGGCACAAACACAATGGTTTAAAATCTTAGTTAACAATATTGATTTTTAATGTTCTTACTAATTTTATCACATAGCTTTTCTGTTGGTTTTTATAGCATGGAATTAATTTTTATGTTAAATTTATAGTCAGGTAATTTTTAACCAGGTTTTCCGAAGGAAAAAACTGGTTATTAGATTGGCGAATGCGGGCGGGCTGGCTGGCTGGCGGGCTGGCTGGCTGGCGGGCTGGCTGGCTGGCTGGCGGGCTGGCGGGCTGGCGGAATAAGCTTGTCCGGGCCATAACTATGTCGTTCATTGTCAGATTTTAAAATCATTTGGCACATTTGTTCACCATCATTGGACGGTGTGTCGCGCGAAATAATTACGTCGATATCTCCAAGGTCAAGGTCACACTTTGAGTTCAAAGGTCAAAAATGGCCATAAATGAGCTTGTCCGAGCCATAACTATGTCGTTCATCGTCAGATTTTAAAATCATTTGGCACATTTGTTCACCATCATTGGACGGTGTGTCGCGCGAAATAATTACGTCGATATCTCCAAGGTCAAGGTCACACTTTGAGTTCAAAGGTCAAAAATGGCCATAAATGAGCTTGTCCTGGCATAACTATGTCATTCATTGTGAGATTTTAAAATCATTTGGCACATTTGTTCACCATCATGGGACGGTGTGTCCCACGAAAGAATCACGTCAATATCTCCAATGTCAAGGTCGCCACGACTAAAAATAGATTTAAAAAAAAAAAAAAACTTACAAAGGGGGTTAATTTTTTTTGGTCATTTCAAAAGTTCAGTTTGAGTTTTCTCCCTTTATCAGATTTTTTTTTCACAATGAAAACCTGGTTTTGTGACAATTTTGTCCCTTGTTATTTAAAGCAGTGTCAAATAGACCATGAAGACATTAATGCCTTTGTATTAGCCGAATTGATTGAGTTATTACATTAAGTCAATAAAAGGGAGAGGAAAAAGACACTGTGGGTAATTTATGTACAATTTAGTTATGCCAATTTTGATAAAGTTTTTGTATATTGCTTTGCTGTTATTGTTCAATATGTCATTCAGCACATGTATTCTCCTTGTTATATGGATAAACCAAACATTTTCTGAGGGACAACTTCAAAACATTTAGGTCCTTATAACTCTGTAGGTAAAACTTATATTATTCGTTAGACATGCATTTTTCGTGGAGTATTGTGTAATCCGTCAACACTGAAATTAAATATCCAAAGAACATTCATATCTGTAGTCTTATATCATGCAGACATATTTAAAAAAATTCTCTTCTTGAAGATCTAACACAACACCAGAATTGATGAATCCACAAAGTTTAATGTCAATGAAAATAAAAGAATCTTCAGTATTTTGTTAATAACAATTTGAGGATCTCTTTTATGCTCTCATATAGCAGTAGCACTGTCCTTCTATGAGGCCGTTCGTCTGGTAAAAATGCCTTTGTCAGCCATAACTTTGCCACAATATTATCCCTTTGCATGCTTGGAAATTTGTCTTCTGCTAAAATGTCGTCTGCTGACACTAAAATTAGCATTTTCTTTGATTTTTTTCAAAGAATACTATCAGAATAGCAAACAGTTTGGATCCTGATGAGACGCCATGTACTGTGGCGTCTCATCTGGATCCAAACTGTTTGCAAAGGCCTTTAAAATCCGGTTCCAGCGCTTAAAGGGTTATACTAGTATTGATGGATAATGAAATACCTAGGCACAAATGTAAGACTTGGTGAGAAGACATGTGTCAAATTCAACAACAGGGATGCAAATCTCAAAGGTCAAGGCAACACTGGTAGGCCTAAGAGCAGAAATGGTCAATATCACAATTTAAGGTGTGAATAATACTGTTTTTATACCCCCACAAACAAAGTTTAGGGGGGTTTATAGGAGTGAACTTGTCTGTCGATCAGTCGGTCTGTCTGTCGGTCCGTATTAAGTGTCCGCTCTCTAATTTAAGTAGTTTTCATCTGATCTTTACCAAACTTGGTCAGAAGTTGTATCTACATGATGTATAGGCCAAGTTTGAACATGGGCCTTGCTGGGTCAAAAACTAGGTTACAGGGTCTTTAGTGCGTTTTAAACATTCAACATGTTGTCCGCTCTCTAATTCAAGAAGTTTTCATCCGATCTTCACCAAACTTGGTCATATCTAGATGATCTTAAGGCCAAGTTAGAACATGGGCCTTGCCGGGTCAAAAACTAGGTCACGGGGTCACTTAGTAAATTTTACACATTGAGCATGGTGTCCGCTCTCTATTTCAAGTAGTTTAAATCCGATCTTCACCACACTTGGTCAGAAGTTGTAACTAGATGATGTGTAGGTCAAGTTCGAACATGGGCCATGCCGGGTCAAAAACTAGGTCATGGGGTCACTGAGTGTGTTTTAAAGCTCACCATGTTGTCTGCTCTCTAATTCAAGTAGTTTTTATCCAATATTCACTTAAATTGGTCAGAAGTTGTATCTTGATAATGTCTAGGGCAAGTTTGAATATGGGTCATGACGGGTCAAAAACAAGGTCACGGGGTCACTTAGTGCGTTTTAAACATCACAATGTTGTGGGCTCTCTAATTCAAGTAGTTTTCATCCAATCCTCACCAAACTTGGTCAGAAGTTGTATCTAGATGATGTCTAGGTCAAGTTTGTATATGGGTCATGCAGGGTCAAAAACTAGGTCACAGGGTATCTTGGTGCGTTTTCAACCTCACCATGTTGTCCACTCTCTAATTTAAGTAGTTTTCATCCAATCCTCACCAAACGTGGTCACAAGTTTTATCTAAATGATCTCTAGAACAAGTTAGAACATGGGCCTTTCTGGGTCAAAAACTAGGTCAAGGGGTCACTTAGTGCGTTTTAAAAATTGAGCAGTGTGTCCTCTGTTTTTTTTTGAAGACGACATGCAAAATATTATGTGTCAATGCGGCATGTGGGGGTATTCGTCACGTCTGTGACAAAGCTCTAGTTTGTTTTGCAAGAAGTGGGACCGTGGTCTAGTGGAATGATGCTGGTCAAGGAATCGGAAGGTCCCTGGTTCAAATCCCGCTCAAACCACGGAATTTCCCTGAGCAAAAAATTAATCCCACGCTTGCTCCTCTCCACCCTGGTGTATAAATTGGTACCTGTGAGGGAAATAAGCCATTGTGTCATGGCTGCATACTGCGCGGCATGTAAACGGACGGCTTATATATAACAGTGATCGGGGGGTAAATGTCAAAGTCAGCGATTTTCCTTGTCCAATTGGGAAAAGTACCCGTACCGGTCCAATTGGGAAAAATCGAGTCGTGAAAACCTCAAAATTGGGAAAAATCGAGTCGTGAAAACCTCAAATTGGGAAATTGGTGTATTTGATTTTTTGCTCCCAAATACTTTAAAATTGATAAACAAGTGTTTTCAAGCTGTCAATATTATATAAACCTAGGTTCAAGCTATAGAGCTGCAAAGGGAAACTAACTAAATGTTGCTTTAAAAAAAAAAAAAAAATTTTTTTTTTTTGTTTTTTTTTAACTTTAATTGGGGATTTAAGGACAGCAATTGGGAAATTTGTATTTTTTCGTCATTGGGAAAGTGCCGTTTACCGGTACTTTATAAAGAAGGAGGAAAATCGCTGAAAGTCAATCGAAGATGAGTCTATTTTTTTATAATCAGACTATATACCCATGCATTTACCATTTGCACTAACAATTATTGCACTTGTAATTTGAGTTCATTGGCCAATGACAGAATGTACTTGTTATTTTGAGGTCATTGGCTAATGACAGAATGTACTTGTTATTTTGAGGTCATTGGCCAATGACAGAATGTACTTGTTATTTTGAGGTCATTGGCCAATGACAGAAGGCACTTGTTTTTTTGAGATCATTGGCCAATGACAGAAGGTACTTGTTATTTAAAGGTCATTGGCCAATGACAGAAGGCACTTGTTATTTTGAGGTCATTGGCAAATGACAGAAAGCACTTGTTATTTTGAGGTCATTGGCCTATGACGGAAGGTTTCAAGGTCAGTCTTTTCAAACTTTTGTTTTGATTTCATGTTGAGAACATTTTCAGAATATCAATTATAGTATATGATTTTGTTTCAGGCTGCTTTCGCAGTTCTTTATTTTTGGTTTTGTACAGGTATCCGAACACAAAATTGAGATTAATGACAAGGAATTGCAGAAAAACCTCGTGTTGACGACTGCTGACCTACGATTTGCCGATATTCTAGTCAAAGCCGTTTCGGAATCTGTGGAAAATGGCTACTTTGATGGCACTGGTATCTATTGTGTCTTTTTTGTATTTTATTAAGACTGTTAAAAAAAATAGGGCGTAGTATGGGAACACTTGCTGCTGGGGTGGGGGTGGGATTAAGTGTTGGGTTGAATGATGTCTGCTGAATAACTCAAACAGTGTAAATCAGATCATCATGTAACTGGGCCAGAATGTTAAACCCTTTGCATGCTGGGTAATTTGTCTTCTGCTAAAATGTCGTCTGCTGAATTTCTAAAATTAGCATTTTCTTCGATTTTTTTCAAAGAATACTATCAGAATAGCAAACAGTTTGGATCCTGATGAGACGCCACGTTCTGTGGCGTCTCATCAGGATCCAAACTGTTTGCAAAGGCCTTCAAAATTCGGTTCCCGCACTGAAGGGTTATAGACATTATGTCTCTGCCGGGTTCATGAGCAGTCCAATTGCTTTAAGCACTTCTTCTAATGGCCCTTTAATAATTAAAAAAACAAGAACAAATTTACACAATCCTCCCTCTAACTCTGATAGTATACATTGGATCATCATGAAACTTTGTAATAATGTTGAGGGCATAATATCTCTGTCAAGTTTGATAGCCAGCCAAAATTTTCTGAATTGTGGCCCTTGAATTATTAAGAATTTGACAAATAAATTTTGTCTGCGCTGATATAAGAGGTGTTGTATTCAATCACTTTAGTTTGCAATGGATTATTTTTGGAGGCGTTCGAGTCAAGGTCACTGCACTTTAAGTAGAAACACTTTTTTCACTCAATAATTTGTGTATATTATGGGCATTGTGCTGAATTTGCATGTTCTGGTTGTTCTAAACAGTTTAGACTAAGCTTGGAATATCATTTGTAGGTCAGTTTATTGGTTCAAGGTCAACGTCACTCTTATTTAATATAGGAAAACTATTTTCTATAAAAAACTTGAGCTTGGATGGCAGTATTTTTTGCACAAACATTTTATGTGAAGGTAGCATACCTGCAGACCTTACTTGAGTTCTGCACAATTATTTTAACCCTTTGCATGCTGGGAAATTTGTCGTCTGCTAAATGTTGTCTGCTAAATTTCTAAAATTAGCATTTTCTTTGATTTTTTTTCCCAAGAATGCTATCAGAATAGCAAACAGTTTGGATCCTGATGAGACGCCACGTTTTGTGGCGTCTCATCTGGATCCAAACTGTTTGCATAGGCCTTCAAAATCCGGTTCCAGCGCTCAAAGGGTTAATAAGATAAGATTAACATGTATTAGTTAAACATTGAAGAACTGCTTTCATGACATTTCAATATATTGTTAACCCCCGCCATAGGTGGATGGATATTGTTTTGGCGTTGTCCGTCCGTCTTTCCGTCCGTCTTTCCGTCCTTCCGTCTTTCCGTCCGTCCAGCACTTTTGTGTTCGAAGCCATATCTTGGAAGTGCTTTGGTGGATTTCATTGAAACTTGGTATGAGTATATATATATATATATATGGATAAGAGGATGATGCATGCCAAATGGCATTGTACACCATCTGTTAATAGCGGAGTTATGGCCCTTTGTATCTTAAAAAATGCTTTTTTAGCTGAGTGTCAAATATAACACTTTTGTGTCCAGAAGCATATTGGCGGGGGATATCAATTTAACGAATTGGCTTGTTTTCTCTATTATTTGCTCTTCCATCCTATTAAAACAAATTTTTTATACGACCTTCACAGACCTTTCAACTGGCGTATTTTATGTCAAAGGTCACACTCTTGTTGAATAATGAATACCAAGAAAAAAGGCTTCAATGATTTGTAGTTCAGATGGACATAAGTAACATGACGGAAGGTTTAGGAACTATGTCGATTTGAATATGTCAAACATTTCTAATGAGATTTAAAAAAAACATGCATTGAAAATTTAATAAAATGTTAAGAATGTTATGAATTAATTGCTGTTATTCTATTGTAAACAGAGTGAATATGTCCAAAATGATTTATCTGATAAAAAAAAACAACATGCATTAAACATTTTATAAAATTTTAAGAATGTTTTGAATTAATTATTGTTGTTGCATTGTTAACAGAATGGGAAGGAAATGATGAATGGCTCAGGGCCCAATTTCGGGCCTACCTTGCAGGGATGCTGGCCTCGATAAAATCTGAAGGTAAGAATCAGTTGGTAGGCTGCAGGGATTTCAATAGAGTTTGAAAATTAACCCTTTCAGTGCGGGAACCGAATTTTGAAGGCCTTTGCAAACAGTTTGGATCCAGATGAGATTCCACAGAACATAGGGTCTCATCAGGATCCAAACTGTTTGCTATTCTGATAATATTCTTTGAAAAAAATCAAAGAAAATGCTAATTTTAGAAATTCAGCAGGCAACATTTTAGCAGACGACACATTTCCCAGCATGAAAAGGGTTAAGAGTCCAGTGACCCCCGTGCTTAATTTTCAGGGGTCCAAATATTGAAGTAAAGAGTAGTTTTGTTTATGCATATTTGTTAAAATATATGATTGTATGATATAAAATATATTATTGTTTAACTTAAAATATATGATTGTATGAGATCAAATATATTATTGTTTAATATAAAATATATGATTGTATGAGATCAAATATATAATTGTACAAGGTAAAATATATGATTGAATGATATCAAATACATGATTTTGTTATATAAAGTATATTATTGTATGATATAACATATATGATTGTATGAGATAAAATATATTATTGTATGATATAATATATATGATTGTATGAGATAAAATATATTATTGTATGATATAATATATATGATTGTATGAGATAAAATATATTATTGTATGATATAACATATATGATTGTATGAGATAAAATATATTATTGTATGATATAACATATATGATTGTATGAGATAAAATATATTATTGTATGATATAACATATATGATTGTATGAGATAAAATATATTATTGTATGATATAACATATATGATTGTATGAGATAAAATATATTATTGTATGATATAACATTTAAATGATAGTTATAGCTTATTGGTCACATTTACATCATAATTATGCAAGGCAAATATTTTGAAATAAAAATTTAAAAAAAATTAATAAAAACAAAACGCTTTCACCAAAATGCAGGATTTGGCTTCAATGAAAAGCCTTGTGGGCCATATCCATACAGATTCCTACTAAAATGTTATTGTCATATGTCATAGGTCATATTCACGGAGAAAAATAAGCTGCCCTAAGAAAACCTTTTTTTTTCAAGCATTTCGAATTATGTAAAACAGAAACCAATACAAATTACAAACAGCATTTAAAATAAAAGTTTTTGTTTAATTGTAATGTTTTGTTGCTTTCTCCCAAACTGCTTTAGGATGCATGTATCTTTCTTGGTAAGGGACTGATTGAACATATGCATTTTCAAAAGACAAACCTAATATTTTCTTAGATCCAAAACTCCTAGAAGATTACGGCATCTCGTTTATACAGTGCTGGAAAACAACCCACAACTACAAAGTGTGGTCTAGTGCGGAACGTCCAGGACTGAAGACCTTGGAAGCTGGGTACCGGTCATTCTTTTCAGTGTTTCAGTGCCTAGTATCACAAACCTATTTAAGTCAATACTCAGTTCTAGACCTTGAAAGCTGGGTACCGGTCATTCTTTTCAGTGTTCAAGTGCCTAGTATAACAAACATATTTAACCCTTTACCACTTAGATACGTATTTTACGCGACCTTGAAAGCTGGGTAGCGGTCATTCGTTTCAATGTTCAAGTGCCTAGTATAACAAACATATTTAACCCTTTACCACTTAGATACGTATTTTACGCAACCTTGAAAGCTGGGTAGTGGGTATTCTTTTCAATGTTCAAGTGCCTAGTATAACAAACATATTTAACCCTTTACCACTTAGATACGTATTTTACGCAACCTTGAAAGCTGGGTAGTGGCTATTCTTTTCAATGTTCAAGTGCCTAGTATAACAAACATATTTAACCCTTTACCACTTAGGTACGTATTTTACGCGACCTTGAAAGCTGGGTAGCGGTCATTCTTTTCAATGTTCAAGTGCCTAGTATAACAAACATATTTAACCCTTTACCACTTAGATACGTATTTTACGCGACCTTGAAAGCTGGGTAGTGGCTATTCTTTTCAATGTTCAAGTGCCTAGTATACCAAACATATTTAACCCTTTACCACTTAGGTACGTATTTTACGCGACCTTGAAAGCTGGGTAGCGGTCATTCTTTTCAATGTTCAAGTGCCTAGTATAACAAACATATTTTACCCTTTACCACTTAGATACGTATTTTACGCGACCTTGAAAGCTGGGTAGCGGTCATTCTTTTCAATGTTCAAGTGCCTAGTATAACAAACATATTTAACCCTTTACCACTTAGATACTTATTTTGACGCATTTGTAGTCCCTTAGAAGGGTAAATTAAATTAAAGACCTTCCTTACTAGATTCAAGTTGTAAAAGCTTCATGTCCAACCCTTAGATACTGATGAGCAGCAAACAGCATAATACCTGAACAGAGTGCAAGTTACTCGCAGGCTGTTCTGGTTTTATGCTGTTTGCACATAGCCATTTTCACTTTGCTTCTAAGTGGGAAAGGGTTAAGTCAATACTCAGTTCTATTTTTTATCCGCCGCCGAAGGCGGAGGGATATACAACTGGCTTTGTCCGTCTGTCAGTCACAGAATTTTAAAATGGCGGTGGACATAAATTCAACGATGTTGCTTGTTTGATCAATTTTCGAGATGAGTTTAATCATCATGCTCTATTTGGTTATTATAAAAACTACTTTGATTTTTTAATCTGACTCAACCCTGAGTTGGAGGAGAAATGTGTGTATATTCTCACAACAGTTACTGGGATTTGAGATTGTTCATGAGCAGAACGACATTCGCAGTACTTAGCTTAGTAAATACTCAATTCCTTTGTAATGAAAGCACGTTTTACCCAGTGCTGCACATTTCATTATTAAGTTATCCCAAGTGTGTGTTTTTATTTTGCTTTATATTTTACTGCCTGTGCCTTTTTGATTGGGAAATATATAGTAGGACAAAGAATGTAATTGGGAAAAATGAGACATTATTATAAACAAGAATATAATAATATGCCAATTTTTCTTAAGTGCATATTTAAGTGCATTATTAGATAAATAGTATTAAGTGATATGATATGATATTGCAGTATAATAAACTCAAAAAACAAATAATTGAGTTTATTGAACATGTTTGGAACCTTTTTTGGGAAACTCTGTTGATGTGTTTGGGCAAAATGCTATTTTTTGCAAATGAGGAACAGCCTGTAAGAGGCTGTAATTTTGGAGAAAAAAATCACTGATTCCCAATACTGTAAGTACGTAAACTTTTATTGAACAATTATTTTCATTATTTCAGACACCCCTGTCAGGGCAACTTAAGTGTGGCTGATATTAAAATGAGATTTTCACAGTACGTACTATTTGTGTGCTTGTATCTTTTGTAAATAACTTTCTCATTATTCATCAAAGCTTGTTGAAAGTATTATTCCTTTGTATTATTTTCTGTTAAACATCAATTGGTAGCTTTTATGCATGCCTATATTGGGGCTGTACTACTGAAGCAAATACATTGGTAAAATATTGAACAACATTTTATGTGGCCTGGTCACATTCCTTGTTTAATTAAAGACCAATTTTAGTTTGAAGATACTCAATTATTGAAGGATCTTATTCACAGATGTTTCTATATTAAGAAGTATGCATTTCAAGGTGATCACATGGGGAATCAAATCACTGGTACTGTATTCATTACAGTACCATGCACAATACCGAAGGTGGAAAGAAGATAAATGCAGCTGTGACTCAAACTGGGAAATATGTAGTGCAAACTGGGAAAGCTGTCGGTAAGTATTGTTTGATTGGCTATTTCCGGCTCGGGTACTACTTAAAAGTACCCTGGGTACTCTTAAGTATACTTAAATGTACCCCAGTACAGAAAATATGCTAAAATAAATCTGGTAAATATTAGACTATACCCGAGTTTTATTCCCATCCCAAATCATGAATGTCATAAAACGTTACGGAACAAAAGTCTTTTTGAACAAATCTCAACATGCTTTTTTGAGTACATGTTTCGATAATATAGAGGTCATTTTACAGAATATTAAATATTTACCTAGTAAATGTTTGACTGTCCTATCGCGTAAAACCATCCATAATATGTCTGTTTATGCTGACTAGTGTTTTTTGACCTCAAAGGAAGTGGTTATAAATCCAATAGCATATCTTCCATGAATGTGCGGACAAAAACAACAAACAGCAAACATTATGAGCCTTTCAAATTTGGAGAATAAGAAGAACATGAACCCCACCCTATAAGTACTAAAAAGTATCCCCAAGAGTACCTCCAATTGCTTTATTCATCTAAGTTTTATGGCAAATACTTCAGGAATAGGAGGATCATTGGGCATGTTTAGTGCCTTGCACATCTACTGTGGGGGGGGCAGATTACAGATTAGCCTGCGCAGACGACACTTTCCACCCAGATTGTATTTTTGCCATTAAGAGACTTTCTTTAAAACAAAAAATTCCATAAAAGCGGAAAGTGTCCTCCCTGATAAGCCTGTTTGGACTGCACAGGCTGATCTGGGACCTTTTGCTTACATGCATTAAGCACCATTTCCCCATGCAGAGAGTGACTGATATCAATTAAATCTCACCTGTGAATTCCATTCATATTATTGCAGGGGGTGCACTCAACCAGGCCAAGACCTCAATATCCTCCTGGTTTTCCACATGGAAATCCGGCAACAACAATGACGAGAAGGAGAAAGGCCAGGAACCCTCTTTATCTTAGAAGATAATTGAGTCTCGCTTGACGAGGATGACAAGGAGAAATGCGAGGAACCCTCTTGATCTTAGAAGAGTCTCGCGTTACGGAAACCAGGCTGAATGCATGTTTGTTAAGTGTTGTCCCAGATTAGCCTGTGCAGTCTGCAAGGCTAACTAGGGAAGTATCTTTCCACTGTTTATGCCCCTGGTAGGGTGGCATATAGCATTTGAACTGTCCGTCAGTATGTCAGTCAGTCTGTCCGTCCGTCTGTCCGAAAAAAACTTTAAAATTGGCCATAACTTTTTCACTATTGAAGATAGCAACTTGATATTTGGCATGCATGTGTATCTCATGGAGCTGCACATTTTGAGTGGTAAAAGGTCAAGGTCAAGGTCATCCTTCAAGGTCAAATGTCAAATTTATGGCGTCTGTCCGTTCGAAAACTTTAACATTGGCCATAACTTTTTCACTTTTGAAGATAGCAACTTGATATTTGGCATGCATGTGTATCTGATAAAGCTGAACATTTTGAGTGGTGAAAGGTGAAGGTCAATGCCATCCTTTAAGGTAAAATGTTAAATATATGGCGTCTGTCCGTCCGAAATCTTAAACATTGGCCATAACTTTTTTAATATTGAAGAAAGCAACTTGATATTTGGCATGCATGTGTATCTCATGAAGCTGCACATTTTGAGTGGTGGAAGTTCAAGGTCAAGGTCATCCTTCAAGGTCAAAGGTCAAAAATATTTTTTTTTAAATCAAACAGCGTTCTCATGAAGCTGCACATTTTGAGTGGTGGAAGGTCAAGGTCATCCTTCAAGGTCAAGGTCATCCTTCAAGGTCAAAGATAAAAAATTTATAAAAATTCAAAGCGGCGTTCTCATGAAGCTGCACATTTTGAGTGGTGGAAGCTCAATGTCAAGGTCATCCTTCAAGGTCAAGGTCATCCTTCAAGGTCAAAGGTAAAAAAAATATTAAAAAATTCAAAACGGCGTTATCATGAAGCTGCTCATTTTGAGTGGTGGAAGTTGAAGGTCAAGGTCATCCTTCAAGGTCAAGGTCATCCTTCAAGGTCATTTTTTTTATTCAAAGCGGCATTCTCATAAAGCTGCACATTTTGAGTGGTGAAAGTTGACGGTCAAGGTCATCCTTTAAGGTCAAAGGTCAATTTTTTTTATTTTTTTTTCAAAGCAGCACAATAGGGGGCATTGTGTTTCTGTCGAACACATCTCTTGTTTTTTTCATTAACACAAAGTCTCTTCTTTGGGTTTATTGTACCCCCACTAAACAAAGTTTAGGGGGGTATATAGGAGTGAGCTTGTCTGTCGGTAGGTCTGTCTGTCGGTCTCTCCGTGTCCCCTCTTTAATTCAAGTAGATTTCATCCGATCTTCAACAAACGTGGTCAGAATTTGTATCTAGATGATGTCTAGGCCAAGTTTGAACATGGATCTTTCCAGGTAAAAAACTAGGTAACGGGATCACTTAGTGCGTTTTAAACACTGAGTATTGTGTAAGATCTATAATTCAAGTAACTTTCATCCGATCTTCATCAAACTTGGTCAGAAGTTGTATCTATATGATGTCTTGGTCAAGTTCGAATATGGGTCAAAAACTAGGTCACTGGTTTATCTGAGACTGAAAGTGTAGTATCTGATTATCCTGTGGGGACTGCACAGGCTAATCTGGGACAACACTGCACACAAGCATGAACCCTTTCAGTGCGGGAACCGGATTTTGAAGGCCTTTGCAAACAGTTTGGATCCAGATGAGACGCCACAGAACATGGCGTCTCATCAGGATCCAAACTGTTTGCTATTCTGATAGTGTTCTTTGAAAAAAATCGAATAAAATGCTAATTTTAGAAATTCAGCAGAAGACATTTTAGCAGACGACAAATTTCCCAGCATGCAAAGGGTTAAGAATCAATATACTCATCATACAGCGTCCCATTTACCCAGCAGTACAACATTTGACATCGCATTGCAGTAGTGGAGTTACTGATTGTCAGTGTGCCATTAAACCTTCAGAAAAGTGTATGTGATGCAACAGATGTAAGTCACTGTGAATGACAACCTTTGATTGTTCTGCTCATCCGGCAGTGTTGCGTTTACACGTTTGTTTTCAGTCAATCAACAGAGCAATTGTCAATAAACTGTTTGTGTATTAAAAGGACTTCTGGGCATGATAATAACTATGTTCATATTATCTTGGTTTATCATTTAAATAATCAAGTCATCATTAACTTTAAAGGACAGAGTGGTTTACTTTTTTATATTGAACTGAAATTGTAAACATACATTTATTAAGAACTACTAGGATGACATGTCCTCCTGCAGTTTACAACAACAAATCAGGATGTATCCATTTATCGATGTTGCCTCATTTTGAATGTATTTGGCCGCAGCATAAAGTGTTGGTTATTGTAACTTTACCTAGAACCATCATTTATAACGTGTCTACTTTAGTCACAAAGCTGGGTGACAGATTCCTTTGACATAAACGATGTGTAAATTTCTCATCTTTCCTCATCTTGCATGTATTTGGTCGCTGCATGGAGTTTCGATTGTTATTTGTTATTTGACCCAGAACCATCATATTGTACTTGTTTTTTCAAGTCACTTAGCAAGGTTACAGATTCCTTTGGCATCTGTTATATAATCTATGTAAGGATTACAACTTGGCCTTTCTATGTGTTTCCCTTTACTTTACTTTTCTGTCTTTATCCAATGCATCGGCAACTGTTTGTATGTCTTATATATATATATATATATATATATATATATATATATATATAAATATATATGTTCATGGTTAAGTAAAACTGTTGGCCTTCAACTAATTGGTCCCTTGTCAATGACTGTACAAATTACTAGTATGCCAACAAATATTAGTATAACATAGGACACAGCTGAAGCTGTCTTCATTGTCATGACAACATGTTTATTCGTCAGTGTTCTATTGACAAGATCTATGCATAAACGTAACAGTTATGTTGGTAAGGGAAAACCTAAGAAACCAACCCCAGTTTATTTCTGGTCCCATATCTACGAACATAAATTGCTTATCGACCAATCGGATTGGGAGCTCATTGGTCAATTTTGCATTTTATTATTTGTATTGATTTTTAGAACATTATTTGCCTTTGGGGTCATAATTCCAGTTTTGCCTTTGGGGTCATAATTCCAGTTCCAGAGATTATGTTTAATAGCTTATGTATAGCTCAACGACTCAATTGATATCTGGTAAACATTTAGAACACAAGTTATAATCTTTGGAAGAGCACAGTTATTGTAATATATGTCCTTAAACGTTGACTTAACCTCAGAAACATTGGTAAATCAATAGACAAAAACAACCACAGCCATTTGTTCATTTACTACATATGTTTATGTCATTGATCTCAAGAAGGTAGGACGCATGGTCAAACTTATTTTATAACCAGTGAAGATTTAGCTAGCATTTGTAAGTCTTACCATATACAAAATCGTTGTAAAGCTTGAATGTAATGACTTGATCGAGAATATTGTATTCCAAATAGATTCATCACCCAAAGAGAAATTGCACAAAAGTAGTGCGGTGTTAACTCCGCCCACGAAGGGTTTGGGTTAGGGGTTAATTGATGTGTAATATCTCTTTAGTATCTGTTATTTGTGTCGTATCTATCTGGAAAATAATGCCACCCTGACTTGATGCACTGCCACAAAGGTGTGATCTTTGGCTATAATGTGCCTTTTGATATAGTATTATGAGTATATTAGAATAATAACAGCATGCACATTATGAAATATGTTTATTGAAGTGTTTACTTCATTCACTAGCTTCTTCTTGAGTCATGGTAGAGTAGGGACTTAAAGTGATACGATTTATTTTCTACCGAAAAGAATGAACTGGAATTTTTTTTTTTTTTTAAATCCTGTTCTCAGCAGCTTTTAACCTGATATTCTTCAAAGTTTTAACTTCAGGCGCTAGTTTGTGATCAACATAAGTAAAGAATTAAAACACTGGATGTTGTCCGAAAAGTAACAACTTCAAACAATGCATGTGGGAATCTGTTTCAAGAGTTTGATCATTTGTCCAAAATAAATTATGAAATGCTTGCGTGAATTGGTTAAAACCCAGTGGTGAACGCTATATGAAGACTTATTAAGCAAATAGCCAAGCCGCATTCATACACTGTTTTTAGTTTACCGGTATCTGGGCATGAAGTGCTCAAGTATGAGCCATTCTTCGGTCAAATTTGGTTGTCAGTAGTATTCATCTATGTTACGTAAATGAAGTCATCAAATCAAACTTTGAATAAGTGTTCATTTGAAGGTCTTTTTCAAAAAAACGTTATTTGACATTTAGTATTAATGGTTTGTGCTTAAGGATTATTGCTTTAATTCAAATTGCTGCATGAACACAATATATTGGTAGATACATGTAGTATATAAGTAATTTGCACTACTGAATGTCTTGTTTTGTTATAGTTTTGTTAATAATTAGCTTACACGTTATTTACCTACATGCTATGATGTTTTCAATGTGTTCATTAGGACGCTCTTTTCCATGAGACTTATTTTGATACTTAAAAATTGGCCTTATAGTGTTATTTGCTTGCGCTTTTAGGTCCTTGTACAGTAAGTCTTATATTCTTATTGCTGTGTAAACACAATATAACGATATTAATATATTTGCACCACTGAACTTATTCGTTTTTGTATTGTTATGTTAATTATAAGCTTGCAAGTTATGTAATTATGTGCATACATTGTTTAAAACATGATTAAAGCAAATGTTATTGCGACATTATATGCACATTTTTGGGTATTTATGTGTATTTAATTATTTGTATAATGGTTTGTTTGTAAAAAACATTTCATGCAGAAACTGCATGTTCACAAATTACTAGCATATCTGAAAAGAAATAGAATATCTCTGATTTATGACATTTGAAAATTATGTCAATAATTTGTGTTGTAAAGTAGGCTGAACGTTTAATTAGGCCCATATTAACCCATTTATGCCTAGTGTCTAGAAAAAAGGCATTGGCAAACAGGTCTGCACTGTTTGCTTAAAAGAATTTCTGTAAGAAATATTCTAAATATAGAAATAAATATAAAAAAAATCACTAGACATCCCTAATTTAAAAAATAAATTGATCCAATTTAGAAGGATGGGAGAGTCCACTAGGCATTAATGGGTTTAAAACTAAAATAAATATAAATGGTTGTGACCAACCTATTATTATACAAGAATGTAGTTCAATTTCTTCGAAAAATGTTGTGTTTTTGGCCTAATGTTGTGTTTGCATATAAGGTATGGTCAAAGTTAAACACTTAAATACCTCTCAAATTTATTTCTAAAAAAAAAATTATATATATATAATACCAACGTACATTTAAGACAGACAAATAATCGTACTTTTTAAACACAGTAATATTAATTAGATTTTATTCTTTGGAAAAGGTTTAATAAATATGCATCTTTGTAAGTAACAGTCCCTCGTGAATTGAAAGAAATTTAGAATCCCAGTGTAATAACCTAGGCAAGATAGAAAATAAATATTTCCCAAATATATCGATACAAATAGCTGGGGACGAAGCAGCTAGAATTTTTCTTTCAATATCTTTTTTTAAACATGTATATTGATTATTGTTAAAAGCATTTATTATGCCCCCAGTAGGGTGGCATATAGCAGTTGAACTATCAGTCCGTCTGTATGTCTGTCAGTCTGTGCGTCAGTCCGAAAACTTTAACATTGGTCATAACATTTGCAATATTGAAGATAGCTACTTGATATTTTGCATGCATGTGTATCTCATGGATCTGCACATTTTTGGTGAAAGGTCAAGGTCATCCTTTAAGATCAAAGGTTAAAAGACAAAATCCTAGGAAAGTAACAAGCTTTAAGGGGAGATAATTTATATTTTATATCATTTACAGGTACAGATCATTTTTCACAAGGGAAGTTATATTTTTTAAAGTGATATAATCAATTTTGTTTATTATTTCAAATCGGCGCAGTAGGGGGCATTGTGTTTCTGACAAATATCTGTCTTGTTTCAACATGTATTTCTGGAATTGTTCATTTGTTCAAGATTTATGTATTTATAATTATCAATCAAATAAGTATACTCAGTTATAAATTGCGTTGTTTATTTCAAAACTGATCAATTTCAATGTGACATGTGGCTATGTGCAATAAAGCTACCATTTCTATTTGTTCTGCTTTCCATTGTTGTTCTTAGTAAACTATAGCGTCATATGGATACCATGAAGAATGGCGAAAAGGCCATACACAGTACGATAACGTCGATAAGTCTTTGTCCGGTGCCGTTACAAGTCAAGAAACCAGATTTTCACTAAATCCTAATGAAACTGAATGTTTATTTGGACTAATATCGAAGTAAAGTTTTTACAAAAACTAGGTCACAAGGTTTACTCTTAGAAAACCCATGACACCACTCTATAAGCCACATTTATAGCTCGATCTTGTAAAGAATGTTTATCTGGACAAATTGCAGGCCAAGTTCTAGTTTGGATCAAGTGGTATGATAAAAAGGCCACCGTCGCAACAAACTATAAATGCATTTATCATGTTTCATAAAATATGTATATCTTAAAAAACATTAAGTGTATCATCCAATGGGTTTTGCAATACTCGTTCCAATGCGTTTACGTAAGTTTTTAATATTGATTGTTATGTAAATTTGTGTGGCAGTTGACAACATTGGAAAACACAAGTATGGATCTTTTTTATAAGAGTGACCATTTAACAGCCACAGATGTCACAGAAGGAAGAGTCCCTCAGAATAGATGACTGGTAGAAGCTCAGGGCCTTGAAACGCTCTGAAAAGGCACATGTGCTAAAGATTAACTCAAATTTCAAAATTAAATATGCATTCATAGAACAAATTATCTAATTATGTCATTGCTGTAATAGATTATATTGCTTTACAGATTACAAACATCGCTGTCCGTTAAAACCGGCGTTGATATAAATATATATTGAGAGCAACTTACCAATTCTTGTATTTTTCTTCCAACTGAATTATCAAATGAATTATTTAAACTGTCGAATAGCTGTCGAAGAACCGTTTGCAAATAAGCCCCTAGTCAACTAATCCTATTTACATGGGTTACCAGACAAATCGACCCAAAGACAACTCGCCCCAAGACAACTCGCCCCCAAAATCTGGACAACTCGCCCAAAATATATTTGACAACTCGCCCCAATCAAAAGACAACTCGCCCCAAATGAAAGACAACTCGCCCCAAACTAAATGACATCAGGCAACAACATATTTTGTCATATATTGAATACTCTTTGTAGGAAAAAATGTATTATATCACGTGTTTGACTTTAAAAGGAAAACGAATACACAAAACGAACAAGACATGGGGAAAACAAAAAAAAAACTAGAAATGTGTTATATTCAAAATTATATTCATAATTTATAACAATTACATACTCAAGATACTAACATTTATTGAAAACATACAAAGCATCAATTACGGCATATTACACGAAATAAATAACAAAGAATGAAAAGACAATGCAATATATGATCAAACATTTCCAACATCTATAATAACTTTAAAACATTAAAAACACACATGTAATTTTTGCCATGTTGTTATTGTTGTCATGACACTGCAATATAGCAACTTTCAGGCATTTGGTTCGTAAATGACACTGCACTCCCTCAGTTAGGCCGTATGCAGACGTAAGCATATGCAAAGAAGGTAGTAAAGTTACATAATTCAAGATCATGATTATAATAACTAATGTGAACAATGATGAGAACAAAAACAGAAAACCAGGTATGATTACCATAAAAATGTATACAGAAATATATAAGACGGGGCATTTAACTTGTGGTTCATAAATATTTCATGATAGAAATATCAACGGAATGCACAGTTTAACTATCAGCGGAGTTTTAAGTACATCAAAACTGATTGAAGGTGTTGGATTTCCGGTGTGCGGTAAAAATGACAGAGGTAAAAATGCCAGAGGTAACTATACTTCTGGCATTTTTACCTCTGGCATTTTTACCTTTGGGATTTTTACCTCTGGCATTTTTACCTACATTCGTTAATCCTGTCATCTTATGAGCGGGATTATATCGCCTCCGATTTAAAGTGATAATCTGATTACCAGCAGCGCGCACAATCTGATTATATAATGACTAAATTTAGTATAAGTACTTATATGATTTAATAAGAAGCGTATATGTACCTTAAAAACTGTTGAATACAATAATACGAACTCATTAACTTTTTAATCCGTTTTATTCACCATATATTATTGTATATACGCGTTCAATGCCAAATAATACCAGTAAAATCACTAGTTTATGTGGATATCAGTACATGTAATAAATGTCTATATATTATAATCAAACCATGCGCAATTTTATAATTCCGAAGTAATCTTATTTACTGAAATATGATCTACGGTAGCTAGAATGGATCAACATCACCATTGCACATTTTTACGGATACTACTAAATTTGAATTAAAACGAATGTAAACATATATGCTCATAAATTCATATTATAAACGCTGAAAGTTATTACGTTAAATGGGATAATAATTATTGTGATCAATGTTTAAGGGATATAACTACAGGAGTTTACCAGTTATGCCAGGATCTATATCAATGCAATGAAAATAACTTAGATACGGATGAAATGGTCGACCGATTCAGTGTTTTAAAAAAATAACGGAAGTAAATACTTTATAATGGCTAAACAACGGCATAAATGCTCACAGTCTTCAAACACAAGTAATAAATGGTAGAAGTAAATACTTTATAATGGCTTAACAACGGCATACATGCTTACATTCTTCAAACAGAAGTAATAAATGGTAGAAGTAAATACTTTAAATGGCTACAACGGCATAAATGCTCACGGTCTTCAAACGCAAGTAATAAATGGTAGAAGTAAATGATTTATAATGGCTAAACAACGGCATAAATGCTCACAGTATTCAAACACAAGTAATAAATGGTAGAGGTAAAAACTTTATAATGGCTAAACAACGGCATAAATGCTCACAGTCCTCAAACACAAGTAATAAATGGTAGAAGTAAATACTTTATAATGGCTAAACAATGGCATAAATGCTCACAGTCTTCAAACTAAATGGTAGAAGTAAATACTTTAAAATGGCTAAACAACGGCATAAATGCTCACAGTCTTCAAACACAAGTAATAAATGGTAAACTGGATACTCAGGTAAAGAGTATTGTATTTAGAGAATTTTCTTCTTTTGTTTAGATGTTAATAAAGTCGTCTGCTGCATATTTATTTAAATAGGGAAAGAGTCACGCCTTTTTTGACAAAGTAAATATTTTCAAAGTATGCGCCTTATGTACGTACATGAAGTATATCAAATAAAATGTTAATGTAAATTCTTATCATAAATATAAAATGCACATAATACATATTGTTTTAAATCCTATATAATCAGCACTTTTTGTTGGATTTCACCAATGACTTAATTCATTGTCGGGTGTAGCAATTGTTTATTAGCTGTGTACATTACCCAAATAACGCAAAGGTAACCGTCAAGTGACTTCTCACATTTATCTGACAGGTTTTATGATCATTAGCAGGTCGTAAAACACATCTGATATGTGTCACCGGATTAACGGACATTGGTTGATTACCCGATAATATGCAAGTTTCAAATAATTGAGATTCATTAGTTATGGGGAAACATCAGATGCCTGGCCTGAAAAGTGTAAGTCACAACAAATAATTATATTATAAGTTCACATACCAGAATCACAGCTTAAGAGTTGCCATCGCTAGCAGGCATCGCAAGAAACAGCACGTTGCCTCTGCCAAACAGTCTTTCCACAATGTATGCACTTTGCCACTTCTGTCATTGCAGAAAAACAAACACAAAACTCACTTACTCTTAGTGACCAGACAATCAAACCATGTCGGCATAATTAATTTTCGTCCATTCACACGTTTACAAAACAAAACATAACTAACACAAAGGCATTATTCCATTATTCTTTTATTAAACCAAACTATCATTCAACATGTCTCATTAAAAAATCTTTGAACAGAAAATAAAAGCATGCCGTCGAATTAAACGTTTAACAATTCACAAGTTTTCAAAACAAGACGGACTAAATGGCGCGTATTTTAATATATTTTTATATAAAAACTGATAATAATATATTACTAAAAGCAATCCGGTATGTAAACAATTAATTAATTACAAAGTTTTACTATATTAAAGGAAAAATAACATCATACAACTACATTTTACATTAATCACGAATATAATACATCAAAGTTAACAAATATTTCACGAATAAAATATTCAAGATAAAATATATAAGAAACAAATTTCGGGCGAGTTGTCTTTGGTTGTCCAATATATTTGGGGCGAGTTGTATAGATTTTTGGGGCAGGTTATCTTGTGGCCAGTTGTCTTTGGGGCGAGTTGTCTGACTCCCTTTAAATGGACCATAAGATAAGCCCCAAATGACGTTCACATGCAGGGATAGTTGTTGTCGTTATTCACGAAGAAAGCAACAGATGTATCGCACCACTCCCCAAATATGTGAACACAGTTTACGTTGGCAGACGTTGTTTCTCAATGATGTCTTTCCAAAGACCTATATAATACAATGTATTCTAAAGGTCTTTGGTCTTTCAAGCTGAAACTATACATCACCCATTTGCACACGTAAATTCCCTAACCTCCACCGGAAATCAGGAAGAAATAATACAAATAACTAGTCAAAAGAAATTTTAAAATGATTATTTGAAAAACCGAAGGAAAATACAAACTTTCAAAAAGATTTTAGTTATGATGCATCATTGATTGAAAACAAATAACACCAATGTCACCATATACATGTAGAATTAGGGACAATACGTACCATGGACCACACGACCCAGAATATACGTCCCAGATTGGCTGACTATACGGCCCAGATGGCCCAGACCAGCGGACTATACGGCCCAGATTTGCGGACCATACGGAACATGTCTGAATTAATATTCATTTCGTGTTCAACTTTCTGGTATTGTATTAATACATTTAATAAAATTTTAAAGTTGATTTAATGACATTCATGACTACATACTAGTAAACATTGTGTGTTCCACTCCTTCATTATTGCATTTATACATTTAACAACATATTAAAGTTGATGTAATGACGTTAATGACAACATATTGTTTAAATTTGAACATTTGCGGACCATACGGAACATGTCAGAATTAATATTCGTTTCGTATTCCACTCCTTCAATATTTTATTAATACATTTATTAAAATATTAAAGTTGATGAAATGACATTCATGAAAACATTTGTGGTCCATACGGCTAAGATTTTCGGACCATACGAAAAATGTCAGAATTAATATTGATTTCATGTTCCACTCCTCCAATATTGTATTAATACATTAAATAAAATATTAAAATTGATGTAATGGCATTAATGAATACATACTTGTTTAAATTTGAACATTTGCGGACCATACGGGACATATAAGAATTAATAATCATTTCGTGTTCCACTCCTTCAATATCGTATTAATACATTTAATAAAATATTAAAGTTGATGTAACAACATTAGTGACAACATACTTGTTTGAATTTGAACATTTTCGGATCATACGGCCCAGACCATACGGCCCAGCTTAACGGACTATGCGGCCTAGATTAGATTTGTTGATCATACGGAACATGTCTGAATCAATATTCATTTCGTGTTCCGCTTTTTCGGCGCAGCCTTTCCGCGGCTAGACACGAATGAACACACTTCATTTATTCCATTGGCTGATTTGAGCATACCACCAGAACATTGGAAACATGAACGCGTCTTTGTAACACTGTTATACTGCGTGTTCAGCATGAAACAAATTTCTAATAAAGTGGCTTGATAGATAGAACAGTTTTACACTCAACTCTTGACATCAATACAGTATGGCTATGTTCTCATATTTAGTAATTATTTCCATATTCCTGTATGTGTACTAGTATACTTAAGTTCATAAACATATCGTTTTCCCTATCCTGATATTCGTTTTGGCCAAACCATTTTAAATTGTTTTCGAAATTGAATATTTAACATGTAAAAGTATAAATTTTAAACAAGCCGTCGTTCCAGCAGTGGAAGCGTGGCCTCAATTTAATACATTGCATTCCAACCCGCATGGTATCAGGGTCAGTTCGCGGCCAGTAAACTAAACGTTATATAATATAGACGCTATCGCGTGAACTAGATGAAGTGGAATTTTCTTTAGACCAGAAATATTTTAAATGAAGATATTCAGCGATATAATTTATGGAATGTCATAATAGATTCTTAATGTGTTTTCAACAATACCATAATAAATATTATTTTTGATTAATTTAACAAGAATTATTCCACCATATTGACTAATGTATTAAGCATTAGCGCGATTATTCTCGATACTGTTAATAATCAAATCAAATAGCAATGCCCGACACACCACTAAAACAGGTTTGTTCGAAGAACGCGCGTATAAATGTTTAAAATATGAACGGATACTTCGCGTGTGGCCGGTTGATTCATATTATTTAATTTCAATTCCATTCTTCTTTTTGTTTTCTGTTTTGTATCTATAGGTTTATGACCAGCAATATGTAATAATGTAAAATCAGCCGCGAAAACTCCGCGTAACATCCCGTACTGCGTGTTATGCAGCTAAGAACTGCAAAAAAAGACATTCGCTATCTTTGATCTCATTAATCGAACTCTTTACTTTTCACCAACTCCAACCACAATCAAAGCAGTATATCTTTTTTTCTTAAAGATATTTCTTGTTTTCAATAATTCCACGAAAAGTACTTGTTTTTATTATTAAGAATTCTTCCACCATAGCGACCAATTTATTAAGCATGAGCGCGATGATTCACGATACTATGAACAATCGAATCAAATAACTCTGTCCGAAAAAACACTATAACATGTCTGTTTGAATAACGCGCTTATTAATATTTCAAATATGTACGGTTGATGCGTATGTGGCCATTGACTCGTATATTTTCATTTAATTTCCATTATTATTGTGTATTTCTGTTCTATATCTATAGATATATGGTTAATAATATCTAATAATGCAAAATAAACCACGACATCTGGCGCAACGTAATTGGTTTGCATGTTATTCTGCTAAGAACTGATCAGATAACGGCATTTGCTGTCTCATTGATATAACTCTTTATCTTTCATCAACCACAACCACAGTCAACGCCGTATATCTTTTTTAAAGATATTTCTTGTTCAATATTGTATCAACAAATCAATTAAAATATTAAAGTGGCTGTAATGCCATTAATGACAACATAATTGTTTAAATTTTAAAGTGGTTATAATGGCATTAATGACAACATACTTCTTTAAATTTGAACGGCAATTGTCATATTATTTCATCGTTTCATGACACATCAATTATAAAAAAAATAGTGTAATTGTTAATATCAAACAATATGTGTCATAAATTGGGCATACTCGAGATGCAAACAGAAGACGATGTTGTCCACAATAATAACGATTGTCGCACTTTACCTTTAATTGGTAAGTATAGACGTGTTAATCAATTATGTTATCTTCTCAACTAATGTAATAGAGAGATAACATCACTGATTAATCAGTAAGTGTCATACAAAAGGCGCTTTCGAGATGCAAACATACGAGTCACTTATGCGAGTGTTATACCCATATTGACATGTTAAAATATACTCTAGACTGCTATATTTTAATAACATGTATTAACTATGTATAAAACGTGTTCTATAAAGATACATATATAAAACATGTGTTTTTGCATTTATTTGTTAAGATAGAAACACATGTGTATTTTTGTAAAATATTTAAGTGAGGTAAGAAATTTTAATTAACGCTGTCACCACGCGGCATCTTTAAATTGTAAGAAGTATTTATGTCCAATTTTATTAAAATAGATTTTATCCCTGAAAATGCATGTTTGTGTGATGCCTACTATTTACATGAATAAACAAATGTATAGTATCACATCATACTAAGCAGTGTAATCTTTCGTGTATTAAAATAATCTACATCGCGTTAAGACATATGGTCCGTATGGTCCCCAAATCTGGGCCGTATAGTCCGCTAATCGGGGCCATATGTCCGCAAATCTGGGCCGTATGGTCTGGGCTGTATGTCCCTGGTCCGTATACCTACATGTAAAGGTCTAGCTTCATTGGCAAAAGGCACACTCGTTTGTCACAAACAATTTACATAACCATGCTAAAGCGGAGAATTACAGATGTTGCGTTCAAAAACTTAATAAACATGTTTCAAATACAACTGTCACAAATGCTCAAATGTATGCTTTTTATTTATGACATCATTTGTCAACCAATGTCATCAGGCCACAAAGAGTTCATTTTGCTCAGTTCATATTGGTCACTCAAGCAATATATTCACAATTACCTAGTTTACACCCACAATACTTTAAGTAAGTAAAATACTGGTCAGTTCATAATAAACACATAGTGGGAAAAACTTATGTTTACATGGCACCTTCATATTTCAGAAACGGTTTAATCAACCAAACTTGAATTCAAAATAGGTGCTCAAAAATCTAAAATACAAAGGACACTTGTTGGAGAAAATCAGGGACCTGTTCTCTCTTTTCGATTGTTTAATTCATTTTTTTATAATGTATTAAGTAGGAACTCTTTTCTATTTAGAATATTGAATAGCAAGTATATCGACAGCGGGATTCGTACCCAGGCTCTAGAAGTGAAAGCCGACGCTCTACTTTTTATAAAAAGTGCCGCGTAAGGGATCATGATCGTGTATAACGGGAATAACCGTTTAAATTATGAACAGTCATGTAATCTTTGTGTTTCTGCTGTTTGAAACGATCGGAAATTGAAGCTATATTGGACATACTTGTGTCCGACCAATTTTTTGTCCGTGAGTGTCAACTCCTGAGGGCTGGTATCAAGCGGGGAATCACTCAGTCCATTATTCAGCACCGAGTGGGCAACCACGTCTCCAACTTTAGTCAGGACGAGCTCTCCTACACAGGGGCCTATAGGTCCCAGTATGAGGAACCGGATTTTTTTCTGAGTATGTGTTCTATCAACTGTGATGTTTTTGTAAGATTGTTTGTTAGTTATTGAGGGTTGTGATTTTTTCTCCTGTTCAATGTCAAACTTTTTTTGCAAATATTTATTATACCCCCAGAAATGAAGATTAGGGGGGTATATAGGAGTGAGCTTGTCTGTCGGTCGGTCTGTCTGTCTGTCGGTCTGGCTGTCGGTCCGTATTAAGTGTCCACTCTCTAATTCAAGTTGTTTTCACCCGATCTACACCAAACTTAATCAGATGTTGTATGTAGATGATGTTGAGGTCAAGTTCGAGTATGGATCATGCCGGATCAAAAACTAGGTCACTATGTCACTTAGTGCGTTTTAAACATTGAGCATGGTGTCCGCTCTCTAATTCAAGTAGTTTTCATCCGAGCTTCACCAAACTTGGTCAGAAGTTGTATCTTGATGATGTCTAGGCCAAGTTTGAACAAAGAGTTCATTTTGCTCAGTTCATATTGGTCACTCAAGCAATATATTCACAATTACCTAGTTTACACCCACAATACTTCAAGTAAGTAAAATACTGGACAGTTCATAATAAATACATAGTGGGAAAAACTTATGTTTACATGGCACCTTCATATTTCAGAAACGGTTTAATCAACCAAACTTGAATTCAAAATAGGTGCTCAAAAATCTAAAAGACAAAGGACACTTGTTGGAGAAAATCAGGGACCTGTTCTCTCTTTTCCATTGTTTAATTCATTTTTTTATAATGTATTAAGTAGGAACTCTTTACTATTTAGAATATTGAATAGCAAGTATATCGACAGCGGGATTCGTACCCAGGCTCTAGAAGTGAAAGCCGACGCTCTACTTTTTATAAAAAGTGTCGCGTAAGGGATCATGATCTTGTTTTGATTTAAACCGCATTATCGTAGTTTTATGAACATTTTTGGAAAAACGTCCGGGTTGACGATAACTTAAGAAAATTGGTAACATTACAGATCTCTTACATTAATACGTTCGTTCTGATAGCCTTTGGTTTTTGCGCCGCAACAAATGAAACAGTTTTTCACAGGAATTAAGTCATTGCATACTGCGGATATTGTTGTTTTTTAAACAGGACTTTTAACATCATATTTTTAACAGTGAGGTCTACGCGTACCCATGCATGTACACACAGAATGACATTTTTATGTTATAAACTAAATGTCAGAAGTAAAAGTAAGACAGTGAAAAGATAAGCTGATATTCTTCTCTTTTTTCCGTTTTTAGTACTTTATTCATTACATAATATATGCACATATCATTCATCATCTTACACAGGAAAAAGTACATAAATATATATATATATATATATATATATATATATATATATATATATATATATATATATATATTTATATAGCAGGAAAAATTAACATCAATACCATTGAGCAAGCAGTATTTCGATGCCAGCCCTCAGAAATTGACCCTTTTCCAAAATCGTGTTTGGTCGGACACAAGTGTGTCCACATAGAGATTTTCCATGTCGATCACTTTAAAGATCTAAAACTCAATAACCAAGTCATAAAACGGTAGATAAACAGCACCAGTATGCACATTAAACATTTTTCATCCGGCTACAATACATATTGTTATCGAAAAAGTATGGTAAACGCCATTTTATCGCGTCTTTCGATCCGCGAGTACAAAACCTAAACACAAAATTCTATTTTTACTCTGGGAAACCCTTTGATGACGTCAGAGATTTTGTAACACAAAATACGATTGGTCGGTTTTCATCAATTTCTCACTCACCTTTTTACGGAGATCCTCGGTAAATTCCGCCCAGCCAATGAAAAGACCATAAGCAAATGTATGCTTTTTGAATGACGTTAGAGGATTCCCTTATTTCCTTTAAAAAATTAAAGCTCTTGGTTGTTTATTTACAGATCGGAGTGAAAAACACTTTTGATGGTGTGTGAATGACTATGAAGTGTATTGTTATCGATTCTTCAATGTTTATTGAACGGGAATAACCGTTTAAATTATGAACAGTCATGTAATCTTTGTGTTTCTGCTGTTTGAAACGATCGGAAATTGAAGCTATATTGGACATACTTGTGTCCGACCAATTTTTTGTCCGTGAGTGTCAACTCCTGAGGGCTGGTATCAAGCGGGGAATCACTCAGTCCATTATTCAGCACCGAGTGGGCAACCACGTCTCCAACTTTAGTCAGGACGAGCTCTCCTACACAGGGGCCTATAGGTCCCAGTATGAGGAACCGGATTTTTTTCTGAGTATGTGTTCTATCAACTGTGATGTTTCTGTAAGATTGTTTGTTAGTTATTGAGGGTTGTGATTTTTTCTCCTGTTCAATGTCAAACTTTTTTTGCAAATATTTATTATACCCCCAGAAATGAAGATTAGGGGGGTATATAGGAGTGAGCTTGTCTGTCGGTCGGTCTGTCTGTCTGTCGGTCTGGCTGTCGGTCCGTATTAAGTGTCCACTCTCTAATTCAAGTTGTTTTCACCCGATCTACACCAAACTTAATCAGAAGTTGTATCAAGATGATGTCAAGGTCAATTTTGAATATGTGCCATGCCGAGTCAAAAACTAGGTCATTGGGTCACTTACTGCGTTTTAAACGTTCAGCATGTTGTCCGCTCTCTAATTCAAGTAGTTCTCATCCAATTTCTTCACCAAACCTGGTCAGAACATGTATCGATATGATCTCTACGCCAAGTTTTAACATGCAGGGTTCCCGCTGTCGATCGCCATTGGCGCCAATTGCGACAAAATAAAAAATCTGGCGACAAAATTGCGTAAATGGCGATTTTAAAAAAATCGGCATTTTTCTGCGTTCATATTTTCTTAAAATGACAAAAGACGCTGTGTTTACCAGCCGCTTTACGGCAGTCGTAATACTATAGATTTCCATGGTGTAAGCGATACAGCTGTAATCAATGGAGCGTGGTGCTGACTGCCGACTACCGCAAAGTGGAATGTTATGGTGATAATTGCGATTATCTGGGGTGTTGTTGCAAGTTATCTTAATTGGTCGGCAGTTTTATTGCTTCAGAGATAAGGCAATATTGAAATATACCGACTTTGCGCTTAAATGTGAAGTGTTTGTCACAGTGTTCGAAGCAGATTCAAGACCGTTAAATTGACAACAATGACAATCAAAAAGGTAAGTATCGATTGTTTTTAGAAAAATCGGTGTAATTATAGAAAATAGTAAAACATTTTACATCTATTGGTTCTATTTAAACGGTGACATATTGCTGTTTCACTCGTCAAAATGACAAGTTCAGAGTGTAAAACGACTTTTAGAAAGTGAACATTAGATGCTGCTTATTTTGAGACTCATTCAAAATGCAAACGTTCCCACCGCTATTATTCACCAGCTAACAAACAAAAACCTAACAAAGACAGTTGTTTATCAGAATTTCATTTCCTTCAATATGATTTCCAACACACAATCTATGCTGTGTGAACTCTTTATATCCTCAACACTTATCAATTCATTCACTACCGGATGTACCTTAAAAAAAAGGTAAACACAGTTTAGCACATGGAAATCAATTTGACATTTGATATACACAAATGCTTATTTTATTTGACTGTTGTGTTAAGGCAGGGACCTATACAAACCTTGTTTGTATAGGTCCCTGGTTAAGGGCTCTATGTAGTAGATCATATGCTAGCACACATTTATATTATTTATATACTTCACATTCATTGATTATTATTAGTATTATATTAATATTATATTTCCATTTTTGTATTTTCAGAATACCATAAAGCTTCTGAAGCACCAAAACTGTGGCAACATATTCAGGCTGCTAAGAAGGTGTCAATCAACAAGAGTTACAACTGATTGAATGTGCCTTTATTTAATTAACAATGTTAAATGTGTTGTTATTATTAATACTACTGTTATTAAATCAATTCCTTTAACATACTGTAAATGCTCAGTTTTTGTTTGTATTATAATAACATGATCTTCATTGCCCAAATGTAGCCCCAGTGTGGCGACAACTTTTTAAATTTGGCGAAAGTAAGTGGCGACAACTTTTGAAAGCCCAAAGGGAACCCTGAACATGGGGTACGCTTGGTCAAAAACTAGGTCACGGGATCACTTAGTGCGTTTTTTTAACATTTAGCATGTTGTCCGCTCTCTAATTCAAGTAGTTTTCATCCTATCTTCATCTATCTTCACCAAACTTCGTCAGAAGTTTTATCTAGATGATCTTAAGGCCATACCAGATAAAAAAATGGGTCACGGGGTCACGTTGTACATTTTACACATGCAGCATGGTGTCCGCTCTCTAATTGAAGTAGTTTTCATCCGATATTTACCAAACCAGTTAATTTTGCTAGATCTTTATACAAATAATGAGTTTAATTGAATGGTGTAAGGGATGAGAGGAAGGGCATTTTCCTCCCTTGAGTTGGTTTTTTATGCCCCCGGAAGGATGGCATATAGCAGTTAAACTGCCCATCAGTCCGTCAGTCAGTCCGTCCGTCCGAAAACTTTATAAATGACAATAACTTTTTGAATATTGAAGATAGCACCTTGATATTTGGCATGCATGTGTATCTCATGAAGCTGCACATTTTGAGTGGTGAAAGGTCAAGGTCATCCTTCAAGGTCAAAATTCAAAAAACTACAATCCAAGGGAAGTAATAAGCTTTAAAAGGGAGATAATTTCTTTACCTGCCAAATGATATATTGAAATTATTTGTCAAAGCGGCGCAATAGGGGGCATTGTGTTTCTGACAAACACATCTCTTGTTTAATTACATCCCTGGTTACTCTTAAAATGTTCAATATTGAGAAAACAGCTTGGTCTTATACATTGGTAGCTGATAAATTTCTTATTTTTATACGCCCGTTTTGAAAAAACGGGACGTATTATAGTTTCACCCTTGGCTGGCGGTGGGTGGTGGCGTACACAGCAGTGTCCGCCCTCTCATTCAAATAGTTTTCATCCGATCTTCACCAAACTTGGTCAAAAGTTGTATCTAGACAATATCTAGTAGAAGTTGTAATATGAGTCATAAACTAGGTTACGGGGACACTTAGTGCACTGCAAGGATTTAGCATGGTGTCCATTCTCTAATTGAAGTAGTTTTCATCCGATTTTCACCAAATTCGGTCACAAGTCGTGTCTAAATGATATCTATGTCAAATATGGGTCATGGCGGTTCAAAAACTAGGTCACGAGGTCACTCAGTGCATTTCAAGCATTAAGCTTGGTGTCGGCTCTCTAATTGAAATAGTTTTCATCTGATCTTCACCAAATTTGGTCAGAAGTTGTATCGAGACAATATCTAGGTCAAGTTCGAATATGAGTCTTGCCGGGTCAAAAACTAGGTCACATGTCACTTGGTGCATTTCAAGGATTTAACATGGTGTCCGCTTTCTTATTGAAGTAGTTTTCATCCGATCTTTACCAAATTTGGTCAGAAGTTGTGTCTAAATGATATCTATGTCAAGTTTAAATATGGGTCATGGTGGGTCAAAAACAAGGTCACTAGGTCACTTAGTGCATTTCAAGAATTAAGCATGGTGTCCGAAACCTTCAAACGGGCGTATCTTGTGACAGTTTGGCACTCTTGTAATTATTTGTATTTTGTAAACATGAAATGTTGTGGAGCCCTGAATTTTTGGCATATTTCTTTGAGAATTTAAATTTGTATATTTTTAGCAAATACTGAAGAACATAATCTTTGTTGAACATTTTAGTAGAAAATACATGAAAATCTGTTTCCAATCGATAATATTGGTTTTACAAAACGTCTTGCTGCTCTTAAGCTTTTATATAAGTCATACTCGATTAGCAAGATGGCTACATGCTATTGCCAAGAAAATGATTTTGCTGACATATTGACTGATCTGTGATTGGAATAAATAATGGGCTCTTTTCATCTTTGTATTATACTACTGTAGGTAATGTTTAATAGTCAAATTTGATATTTGCTAAAATGCTTGTTCTCAAAACCAAACAGTCAAAAAGAGTTCTTGTGGCAAAATATGCATAGGTCTGGGAAAACAGTGCTTAATACATGCAGGTAAAGTGTTGTCACAGATTTTCCTGTGCAGTCAATTCTGGCTTATCAGGGACATAGAGAATAATAAGGGTTGATTATAGATCAGGTTAGTCATGCGAGTCAGAATGAAAAACACAATCTATAATCAACACTTATCTTTTGTTCTATTTATCCCACTTTTTATTCAGTAAACCTTTTTATTCAACAAAATAAGTTTAACTGGATAATTTCGCAGGATTTATGACGTCATTTTGTCAAAAAAAGACGTCATTTTGTGCTGTGGTTTATAGCAGAAATGTAATAAATGGGGCTTTAATCAACCGAATTCAACCGAATTCGCTGTTAAAGTGGGATACAATACTTTCTACGTCTTGGTAGATTTGTTTAAAAGACATTTTTTGATGCAAAAATCCAGTTGAGGCAGAAAGTGACGTCCCTGATTAGCCTGTGTGGACTCCACATTGTCATCTTGCATGGCACTAATCCCACATGCAATAAGTCTAGTTTTACCTGAACGAAGCTCAAATAAATAAACCAGTATCTGGCTTCAAGATTATTCTTATTGGGCTGTATGCCTGAATAGGCATTGAGTGTCACAGCTTAACTAATATAAATCAGCACTTTAATAATGGTGACAGTCATAATAAGAATTAAAAAATGATATTTAGAAACATTTTTGTTTACTTACTGTGTTGTGTACATTTTCCTAAATTGCAAAACAATATGAGAAGCAGATTTCAGAAAACATTGATCCTTTACACTGGTTTAAAAATGGAATGGATAATGAGGATTACATGGTAAGTAAAACTCACATGCAGTGTTGCATGTACTATTCAGAGCTTATTATATGTATATATTAGACCCCCACCAGCAAAATACAGAGGTGTTAACTGCTTGATTAACTATTATTGTCTGTCCATAATAAACTTGTCATACAAAGAAGTCCTGCGCTTCATAACTTAAAATATTCTAACTTGAAGTTGTGCATATGCCATGTTTAAAATTGCCCTTTTCAATTTATATTTAATAATGATAATAAGATCAGATAATTTTCACAGCTAAACAGCTTGCTCTTTCAGCTGAATCTTGCCAATAGGTTTTATACCATATGCCTCCTGTGACACATAGTCTTTGAAACACAATGAACGTACACAACTTCATTTCATTGTTCAAAGAGATTTCTTTATATTGATTTAATTCTAACACATCGTTTTCCAGTGTCCCTCTAACACACAGCAAAACCCTTAACGGTCCTCTCCCGCGACTATAAGACATTATGGCCTCTCTGTACAGTGTTCTGTCGTGGACTGTATTTCTTCTTTAATACGAACAGTGACTGGTTAAATACACATGATACACAAGACAAAAGAATGTAAAATCAGGTAAAGTTCAGCTAATTACGAAAGGAGAGTAACTAATAAATGACATTTTGGCCTATCTGCTTAACAGAACATGAGAAAGTCGGCTTGGTAATAAGGCGACGCCATTAAATCATTGTTTTTGTAAACATAAGGACACACCATAAAATTGTTCTTTTTATGAATAAATGATTTTTCTAAGGTTTAATTCTTCGTTACATTACACCCCATTTTAGTTTAGACCACCCCGTGCAATCTCAAATTCTGATCAGGAGCTACCTTGCCACTATAAAGTCACGTAAGGGTATGTGGTCTAATAAGGGGTCAGGCTTGCTACTGGCCTGACTGCGCAATAACACCGGCTGGAGCTATGCTAGCAGCATATGGCATAAGATCCTTTTTCGCAAGACATGGCTTGTAAAGGATAACTTGCAGCTAAACTGGCCCCGTGTTCACAAAACATTTTTTTGCAATCGAAAATCGATTTTGCTTGTTATTGAAAAGGGATTTCCATTGAAGTTGATATGCAAAAATAAAAATCGATGTCAGTTAAAATCGATTTTTGATTGCAAAATCGTTTTGTGAACACGGGGCCAGGTTATTCATCCTACTGTTACAAACTCAAGTAATTTATGTATGCATATTTTTTTTAATATGCATGCCTTAGATAGAAAAGAACTGCAATCAATCCTTGGTTTGCATTTGTCTGTTGGTTGTATTCCTAAATCTTCCCTATTTCAAATGCAGCGATTTTGTGACATCTGTTTTCTAATACCTGTAATCTTTGTGCGTCTGAGGGCAATGAAGAGGCTCAACTGAATTCTGGAGACGCTCAATCAGACGAGAGTAGTGCCCTCTACCTGAACAACAGCCACACCGGTAAGTACAGAAATTAACTCCAAAATGAAAACCTAAACAGTTTGTGAGTTAAGGGCAGTCTGTTAAGTTTTGTGTAGTTTGCTGCTCATCAGTATCTTAGGTTTGGAAAAGAAGCATTTAAAACTTGAATCATACAAGATAGGTCTTTACTTAAATTGCTTTTCTGAGGGACTACAAACACTTCAAAATAGGTATCCCCTGTTGTTACAGGTTAAATAAGAATTGTTAATAATTTGTCTATACTGAACCTAAGACTTAGCGCAGAATTAATCACAGAATACGTGTAATGTATAAAATCTAAAAATATTAACAGTAGATAAATTGGTCCGTTAACACAGCATTAATAACGACTGCTTTGTCCGTTAAAACAGTATAAATAACGACTGTTTGGTCCGTTAACACAGTATTAATAACGACTGATTGGTCCGTTAACACAGTATTAATAACGACTGATTGGTCCGTTATCAAAGTATTGATAACGACTGATTGGTCCGTTAACATAGTATTAATAACGACTGATTGTTCCATTAACACAGTATAACAAATGTAGTAACAACTGATATGTTTCAGATGAAGCTGTCACTGTGAAGTTTGTCTGTGGTAACATGGAACAGAAATACAAGTAGACCAAGGCCCTGAAGGACAAAGCCTGGCATGAACTCATTAAGGATGAGCTGACATGGATACCCAAGGTGATACTTGTATTCACACATCATAGAATAATGCCTCAATGTTAAAATTCCTAGAATGTATTTGTCTGTTTTAGAAAAACCTTACTCAAGTCGTATATAGCCTATTGATTTGTGTTGCTTTTTTAAATTGGTAATATTTTACAAACTAGTATTTATGGTGTTTTTTCATATGTAATGATCATTTAAAGCTGGGAGATATAAAGCTTTGAAGATGTCTGTCTGTACATAACAACCTGAAGCCTTGTTATGGAACTCCTCTTGAACCCTTTAACACATAGATACGTATGTTGATGTGTTTGCAGTCCCTTAGAAAGTAACATTTAATTAAATAACTTTCTTTCTAGATTTAAGTTTGAAAGGTTTCATTTCTAACCATTAGATACTCGCAGGCTGTCTAGTTTTATGCTGTTTGCATTTTGCCATTTTTATTTTGCTTCTGATTGGGAAAAGGTTAAATACTAAGAAGATTTTGCTCAAACTGTCACAGAAAGGAATTTCAGTTGCCATAATATTTTTGCAGTATCTGGTCATTCTGTTTTTCTGCTATATACTATTAATATATTGTCCCAACATCTTTTTCTGTCCTTTACTTGTGCGTGAATATCACTCCATGATGTAATTGATATGCGCAGGATAGATTGTAGACCATGGGCAGAGGATAGGCAATTATTTTCCTGAGGAATTCATTTTGATAAAACAGACTAAGGAAATAAGGAAAATATACATCTGTTTGAGTGAAAATAAATAATTTCTTCATAATTTGTTGTCCAGGGACCCACGGTCAGGAGTATGGATGCCTGTTATCAACCCACTAAACCTTCAAACTTATGATTTAACCCTTTGCATGCTGGGAAAGTTTTCGTCTGCTAAAATGTTGTCTGCTGAATTTCTAACATTAGCATTTTCTTCATTTAAAAGAATACTATAAGAATAGCAAACAGTTTGGATCCAGATGAGACGCCATGTTCTGTGGTGTCTCATCTAGATCCAAACTATTTGCAAGGTCTTCAAAATTCGGTTCCAGCACTGAAAGGGTTAATACTTCTTATCTATACCTCTGACTATTCAATTTTAGACAACAAACTATGGAAGAAAAATACTATTTCAAAAATGAAATCGATCAGTCTAGAATAAAATCAATCATCTCTGGTAGAAATTTAGCTTGGATCAATACTGTCTGAGGACAGAGAATGGAGTCGTGCTAGACATTGACCTTCTGCCTGAGACCAGCCCTCTACAGCTGATGGTGACCCGGGATGGCCCTGGTGGGCTGATGACATGGGGCTGTACTTCCGCTCTAGCCCAAAACCAAAATCCAAATGATTCGGTGATACAAATAAACAACAGTTTTGGGAAGAAAATGCAGACAATAATGTGTAATTGTTAAAATATAATTTCAAAATAATTGTTAAGTTTAACTTTATTGTTAATCTTTTCTGCCTGTTTTTGCTTTTGTTTTGAATTATTGTAGTGACTATTATCAATGTGTATATTTCTGTTGCTGAGTAAGTACAATGGTATTTAAAATAAAACCCTACTGGTACAAATGTACAACTGGCCTGTATAATTCTTCTCTTGGAAGGAAAGTTTTTCATGTGAACTGAAGCGGTCTTTCGCCATGTCTGTTAATTTGTTCTAGAAAATGCTTACTGGAAACCCTTCTTTAAAAAATATTTTGTTTGTGAAGTGAGTTATCTTTTGCATGATGTTGTTGAATATAAAATGTATAACATTTCTCAGTATTTTTCTTATTTGTTGCATTTAAAATTATGATATATGTATAAATGACATTTGTGAAGATTTGTTTTAATTAAATTATACCATATGCCTCATTCGTTTTCATTCTAATAGAATACAACCAGTTTTCCTTAGCTTAGTTTTGTGTAATAAATGCAAATGTAGAATGATAATGTATATGTAAATGCTAATATAGTGGACTGACGAGCTGCTTGAAATACCTGAAATGTGATTTTAACTGATGAATGTTGTTCGGGAGATAAAAACATTAAAACATAAACAACTTAAAAATTCAAACATTAGATGGACTGATAAAATTCTTTATTATGAGAAACATTTATGTTGTTGTTTTTTGGCTCAGTTATTTTGACATATTATGTGTAATGTAAATTGTTGAATTATGAATGTAACTATGCAACTTACGTTGTACCTAAACTTCTGTGAGCTTGCTTACTTATATATATTTTATTATTATGTTTAAATTGTTATGCAAAACAAATAAAACGATGTTTGATGTTTATTATATTTGCTTCACCATGTATGACATTTAAATTTCGAGATCCATGTGCAATTGGATTATTATAATGTTTAAAATGATAAAACTAATTGTAATCCTAAAATGTTTTAAAAACAGACAAATTATAATAATTTGATTGAATTTTTTTAACGAAAGGACAACTTTATATATTTCATGTATTAGATGTTATAAACAGTATTTTTTTGTATTGCATTAAATTGCTTTTACAACAAAAAGTGCCATTATTTCATGTACATGTATTTCTATGGTATGTTTATGCATCTGTCATGTAAGAGATTGCATTTTCGTGCATATGTAATGTATTAATATAATATAATGTTTTACATTTTGTGACTTGAATATTTGTTAAATATTTATGTAAGAATAGTATTGTATATTATAATCTCATTTCAAGCCTGAAACAGCCAATAAAGTTGGACTGGCATTTGGCTAAACATCTGGCTTTTTGTCCAGTCAAAGTTCATCAAACCAGAGTTTGTTTTGGTCAGGAATGGATTTATATTTGGCAGTTGTAAGTAGAAGCATGTGCACGACGTGTGTGCACATTGTACTGGTAAACAGCCTTGACTGACCTTGCCCAGGAAAAGTGTGAGTAGGTAATGATTGCAACGATATGATAGAAATTATGTGAGATCAGCAACGATATAATAGAAATAATGTGAGATCAGCAACGATATGATAGAAATAATGTGAGATCAGCAACGATATGATAGAAATAATGTGAGATCAGCAACGATATGATAGAAATAATGTGAGATCAGCAACGATATGATAGAAATAATGTGAGATCAGCAACGATATGATAGAAATAATGTGAGATCAGCAACGATATGATAGAAATCATGTGAGATCAGCAACGATATGATAGAAATAATGTGAGATCAGCAACGATATGATAGAAATCATGTGAGATCAGCAAACATCGAATAAAATCCTACAAAGAGTTCTTCATTTAATGATTTATATAATTAAGCTATTGATACATGCATTCTTTTCAAGAAAGAAACTACTGGATTAGTTTTAACGTTGTTTATTACATCTAATGCATATTTTATTTCTTTGGTTAAAAATATTTATTGTAGAGCGTGTTTTACAACATAAGTTACCAGCATCTGAAGTTTATAGGATTGGAACGTTAGCTAGGCTAGTAGAGTTCCTTTCCTCATTCTTATTTCTTTAAAAAATGACTAAGTATTTTGGTTGATTTTTATAATGTACATGGTTAACTATTTCATTATGACATTGTGAATGCAAATGAATTAATCTATTAACATGTTTCACATTGAATACATATCTGTTTATGTCATCAAATTTTTATTAAATGCTTCTCAAATCATGATTTAATGTATGCAGAATGGAATGTACATCCTGTTTATATGGTATTTTAATTTACAACATAACCTAAATTGTTATCCACTTCATCGCCAGGATTACAGCCATAAAGTGAACCACTTAATGATTGTGAACATGGACTTAATATTCATTACATTTCTAGATTTTGATGTTTTTGCATTAAATAGTGCTTTCTCAGAAGCTATTCTACACATTTCCATATTTAGAAATCTACTAGACACATGTTTTAGCGATATTTTCTAGAACAATCAAAATGTTGTTTATATATTATACGAAAATGAAAACATATATGGTCCTGTAATGTTTTTAAAACTACTTGAATGTTTAGTCTGTCATCACAGTTAACAACAAAAACTACGTAGTTTTTTAGAACAGTTTTTTATTAACCTAATCATCATTTTTAGCCTGTATATGAGTCGCGTTCTGAGAAAACTGGGCATAATGCATGAAGTCCGCACAGGCTAATCAGGGACCACACTTTCCGCCTAAATTGGATTTTTGTTAAGAAGAGACTACATTTAAAAGAAAAATGTCATAAAAGCGGAAAGTGTCGTCCCTGATAAGCCTGTGTGGATTGCACAGGCTAATCTGGGACGACACTTTACGCACAACAAGCATTATTCCCAGTTTTCTCAAAACGCGACTCATATATTGAAATTTGGAAATTAGATTTATGGGATCTAAGTCTATTCTGTAATCTAATGCAGAAGAATGAGTTGGTTAATACAGGCCATGGTTCATATAAAATCTTTTTGTCCAAGAAGTGGCTCACTTCTCTGTGCTTGCTCTTCCCTTTCTTAATCAATAATATTTACCATATGTTCTTACTATTACTTAAATCTATTAAAAAAATAACCAAATTGTTTAGTAGCATAATCTAAGCAGGTATTTTGTATTGTTGTAAAGCAAAGAACACCATAGATATTTAGCTCGGCGTTTTCGGAGAAAACCCGAGGAATTGTCATAGCCAGCTCGTCGTTTTGTCTGACATCCGCGTCGTGCTAAAACCTTAACATTTTGTTAAGGTTTTGAACATTGCCTCTAAAATCAAATTGCTTCCACCTACAACTTTGAAACTTCATATGTAGATGCACCTTGATGAGTTCTACAAGCCACACCCATTTTTGTGTCACTAGGTCAAGGTCACTGTGACCTTTAAAAAAAATTCTGACAAGCTTTCATTTATTCAAAAACTGCACCCGTAGCCGAGCGTGGCACCCATTATGCAGTGCTCTTGTTTAAGTCTTGCATTCATTTCAAGATCAAGTTTTAAAAAGCTTACACATTTATTAATATACATAATTGAATATAAATAAATGATTGTTACCAAGCAACACAACTATCAAAATATTTCATATTTGTTTAAGATTGATATATAAGTTGATTTCATCCATACTATATCATTAATAAAGGGACTGTCAACCACAAATGACGGAAAAAGAAAAGTTCTTAAATACCGTATTTTTTACAATTATTAGGTTATATTGATTAAAATAGCACTACTGGTATATAACATTACTTGAAAAAAAGTTGTTAAGTTTTCATATTTCAGTATATTCGGTAATACATTTTACTGGGTACAGGTATCAGGTAACTACCAGTTAAGTATAAATGACGCAAGTAAATTGATCATCATCGTCACGTCGTAAACCCAGGAATGCAAATTGTGCATGTGTTGTGAATTGTATATATTTTATATATAAAATGACCAATCGACTTGCGTTATTTATAGTGTGTATATTGTTATGTCACGTTATTTTTGCGATGTACTTTCGATTTCACGTCGCGAAATTTTATTACGGAATATACTGAAAATATGAACTTTTTTCAAGTAATGTAATATACCAGTCGTGATATTTTAATCAATATACACTTATAATTGTAAAAATAATGGTATTTTAGAGCTTTTCTTTTTTCGTCATTCGTGGTTGATGGTCCCTTGAAGACTTTTTTTTTAATTTTCATTCATTCAAATCATTATGAGGCATTTTTAACTAAGCATTCAACATTAATAACCATGACTGTGAGCTTGTTGTTCATAAATTCTAACACCTGTGTGCCTTTAATACTGAGAGCATTTTAACATCCAATTCTTTTCTGTTCACATACTCATTACTGCCCCTTCATTGCTGTATGCAACACAAAGGAATACATATGCATGTGAGATACATGTGATTGTAAAATTCAAGGATTATTATTTTAACAAAATGTAAACTATACAAATTGACTCTAATTTATCAAAGGTGTGATCGTATATATTAAGATTAATGTTTACATTTCAATGGTTACAACTCAATGGGAAAACTATTAAGTGAAATTAAATTAGTGTACAGTAGTAATGTTATGGGGAGGATCCTTTAAAAAAAAATCATTAGGCAGTGTTAAAACTTAATTGTAAGGATCAGGTACAAAGCTTGTTAGTAGAAGTGTTATGGCTTCTTATGTATTGTGGTATCAAGTTATCAATTGCACATGTATGTGTATCCATTTAATGCGTGTGATTATCCATGTGAACTGATTGCTGCTTTGCGGCAATGTTGTGGACAATTCAATGAAAATAAACAAAAAGTCCGCACATGCTAATCAGGGACGATACTTTCCACTTTTATTTAATTATTTGTTTATAAGAATTCTTTAAGCCAAAATCCAGTTTGAGCGGAAAGTGTCATCCATTATTTGTCTGTGCAGACTAGGACAAAACTTTATAAACATGCATGAAGCCCAGTTTTTCTAGAACAAGGCTCAATGTACAATGAAGCACCCAAGTATATTTCCTTCAGATGTATTGACAAAGCTCAAGAAACCTGTTGAATGGGCAGCAGTAATCTTTCCTTTGGATTACATGATTATATCAATTTATATGGTGGTCATGAATAATTTTGAGTGTGGAGTATTTAAATTAGCTCAGTTCTATACTGGTTAGTTAAACTAACATATGCTTTGATCCATCTGCATATTTTACTAGGTTATGGTGATGTGTTAGAAATCTGTCTATTTAAGAGATTGGAAATGGATGTGCATTTATTTATTGTTTTCCGTTAAGGTATTTAAATCAACATCTCAGTTTATTGTGATCATGTAAGAAATCTATGCAATAAACGTGGCCATCATTTATTTGTGTTTCGTTGTTGTACATGCAGCAGGCTGTGCACCAGAACATCGATGTATAACCTAATATTCTAGTTTTTAATTTATATTGACGTTCTGTTAATATGATACTTGCCATAATTTCTAGTGATTTTTTAGAAAGTGTGGTGGTGGTGCGGTGGTCGAGTGGTAACACTCTGGTCTACCATTCCAGATGTCCCCGGTTCAAATCCCGGCCGGGGCACTGGAAATTTCAGAAATGCTTCAAGTGTTTCCCACCCAACTAGAGATGTACTGGTATGATACCCAGGTAATTCTCGCGTGTATCGGTGCTATACACTGAGCACGTAAAAGAACCAAGGTATCTATTCGCAAAGAGCTAGGGTATCGCACCCGGATTCCTTGTATCCCAATACTGTCTCTTCTGCTTGGTGTCTCTTCAGCAAAACCAAAGGACCCCATTGGAAATAAGTGCTTGCACTTTCATGGGTTATCCTTGACCGCAAGGTCAAAATAAATACATACATACATACACTTAGCTCGGCTGTTATCGGAGAAAACCCAAGGTATTGTCATTGCCAGCTCGTCCGCCGTCCGTGTCGTGCTAAAACCTGAACAAAAATCGCTAAAATCAAAGCGCTTCCACCTACAACTTTGAAACTTCATATGTAGCTACACCTTGATGAGTACTGCACGCCATACCCTTTTTGGGGGGTCACTAGGTCAAAGGTCAAGGTCACTGTGACCTCTAACGAAAAAAAAAATAAACTTCACCCGCCGCCGAGCGTTGGCACCCGCTATATGGTGCTCTTTTTTGATCTTTAGATTGATCATTTTTGAAAAAAACTTAATCCAAATGAAAATCTGCTATGTCCTTTGTTGTATGCATGCCAATTACGAAATCAAATTGTATTAACACATTGATCGTCTTCAAGATGCTGTGGTTACGATTGTAGAAATTGTGGTTGGGCAAATCTTATAATGTTAAAAATGTGCCGACACATGAACTGGTCACCCATCATTTACACTGAAATTGTGACCGTGGAATTTGACCGAATTTGGAACATGTGCGTGTTACATTGAAATAGTCATAGGGAATAATACAAAGTATACTTTTGAATGTTAAAATCCTGGCATTCTGAAGGAACGAAATACAAATACTAGTACTTTGCTTTTTTCCACGTTACCTTCACCTTTGCTGTGCTTATCTGACGCTTAAGTATATCCATACATACCGGTATTACAACTTGCCCAGCATGAAGCACAATGTGAAAGAACAGACAATTTTATAAGGCTATTTTCATGTAACGGCCACCGGAAAAACTTTGCGAAACCGAAATTTCGCAAACTTAAGTACCCTTTTTCTTGAAGGTTTGCTTATTTGTGATAAAGTATAAGATAAAAGTCTAACTTGTGATTAATAATTGGTTATTTTTGCTTGTTAAATGCGTTTTCTTCACTATGAACTTTATTTGCAAAGTTGGGGTTCCCATGGGATTTTTGTAATATCCCATGGGATTTTTCATTATCCCATGGGAATTTTGGTTTCTCCCATGGGATTTTTCTCCAGCTTTTTTTATGGGAGAAAAAATCCCATGGGATTTTCAAAAACATAAAACACGTTCGTTTGTGCTTAGTTATCGATTGTAAGCATTGTTAAAGCATTTGTGCTTATTTTCGTTCAATTTACTTTGATAGAAAAAAAATCCCATTTTTTTATGGGAAAAAAAAATCCCATGGGATTTTTTTCTGATTTTTAGAGATTTATTAATGTAACCTTCAGAAACACTACCTTTTAACAAATGATGAGCATTTCTCGCGATTTCAACGCGTTAAATCGTGTTTTAAAATAATAAAAAAATCCCATGGGATTTTTTTGTCCCATGGGATTTTTTTGTCCCATGGGATTTTTTTTCCCATGGGATTTTTTTCCAATGGGATTTTTTTTAAGGTATAAGTATCTAAAAGCTATATAATAATAATAATTATAATAATAATAATAATAATAATAATAATAATAATAATAATAATAATAATAATAATAATAATAATAATAATCGTGCTCAATATGATGAATTTGTACTTTTAAGCGACTAACATTTTTATTCGAGCCGATCGTCGAGTCCGAATGGTGAGTATAAGAGCAATTTACCAGAACAAATAAATCTCACTTGTGAAGAGAACGCTACCGTACTATAAAATAATCTTGATAATAAGTCATATCATTTCTCGACAGAAAATGAAAACAGTATCCATATTGATGTCAGAAATGTCCCCTGCTATGATAAATATTGACAAAATGAAAAACCTTGACAATAATTCCGTGTCGAATACGCATTAGATTATAGCAATCAAATTCATATAAGCATTGATAAGATAATATGCGAAAATGGGTCTTATGTCAAATACGGCAAGCGTAGCTCAATTCCATAATGTCCGGTATTAAGTCACGTCAAGTTTCGTGGTCGAATTATAGCATAATAATCATTTTCACATTACGCGAATTATATGAGTTTCCCTACATATATTGTGTTAAAATTTATGTTACACTAATGTGCGATGATGAAAAGGGAATTTCGGTAATTCTACATTCGCCCGCCTAGTACCGAAATCCCCATATTTACGCCTTAAAGGGTCAATAGGTCATCGGTATGAATGGTTTTTGACTTCACATGAATGTTAAGGTGCAAAAAAATGATATTAATTTTAATTATTAAGCACTCTTGACAGCATTAAGTTGCCTCTCAGTGGGGATTTCGGTAATTCTACACTAGAACTTAAACGCGCGCCGGTACCGAAATCCTGCTGTACAAACCTTCAAGTGTCAACAAAATGATTATAGTGTTTTTTTTTCATTAGCAACCAGTGACATGTATTATCTCCCATTCGGTTACTTCTTTTGGAAAATAATTAGCGGGGATTTCGGTACTGCTACATGCGTACGCCCAGAGCCGAAATCACCCATGTTTACGCCAATCCCCATATTACGCCTTAAAGGGTCTATATGTCATTATGTTTGGGTTTTGGCTTTGCATTAATGTTGATTTGTACACAATCATATTAGTGTTAATCATTTAAACACTCTTATCAGAATATTTTTTCCATTATTAAATAGTTTATTAATGTGAAAAATGTGTAAACGAATGTAAAAAAGGTAAAATGTACATTTAAAACATTGGTTACACAAAAGTATATGTAAATATAACATGACATAGTAATAATAAGTCTTCAGAAAGTATTTTCCAAACAAATCTGATGAAACAAATGATATCGTACTACCTTATTTACAATATGCTTTACACTTTTGCAATTTAGTTATCAATGTTTAATCAAAGCATAAATCAGGATAATATGTTGCCTCTTAGCGGGGATTTCTGTAATTCTTAACAAGCACATAAACCCGCGCCGGTACCGAAATCCCCGCTGTACAAACCTTCAAGTGTAAAAAAATACTGATTTAGGTTTAAATAAAGGGAACAATAGTATTTTTGGCCACCAAAAAGCACTTCCGCGTCAACAAAACGATTGAAATTATGTCAGAAACCCAGCTTTTCATTGTATATATTGCAATACACCATCGGCCGCCGAGAGCGGAATACTGCGCTTGGCCGCTAAACAATATGGATTGCATCAAATTAAATGTCAATTTTCGATTTTATTACAAAAATAAACACTGCCTTTTTATAAATATGTCAAGCACGTACACTTAACAAAAAAAATCGATATATCTTTATGTAATGTAGAAAAGTAAAGCGCTTTATATATTACAATGTTTTATAATGTCTCTCTGGTTGAGAAAAAAAACTAAACAAAACCATGTAGAACATATATGTTTTCATAATTAAAAAAAAATATTTAATGATGCACGTGATGTTTTATAATTGATATAAGTTCACGTGTCATTGAACGAGTTAAGGGAGAGATGCGAATTAAATTACACATAATTAAAAAATGATACTATACTGTCAGCTTGATTTATAAATTGTGTTCCATCGCGCCAATATATTCATTGTTCCATGAAATTGTGTATAAAAGCAAAACGATTGAAATTATGTCAGAAATCCTGCTTTTCACATGAAATGATCTTTAACACTTTATTTATTCCAGGTAAATAACAAATACAATAATAGGGGAAGTCTATACTGTGTATTAGAAACTTGTTGTGGTGATCCCTATCTTATCCGCTCAATACACATCCACCTGGCTACTGTACAGAAAAAATTAGATTTACTTCCAAAATAACTGATTTCATTAATTGCTAACGTGTTGTCTACATTTTAAATTAACAACGATAATGGATCAACATCACCGTTGCACAATTATTAAGTTCACAGTAATCTGTACTTTAAATAGATAGCCTAATTAAAGACGGTGCTAATAAAGAACAAAGCGTGAATGTGGATATTAAGAAATTAGATCCTTTTTTGCATGACACTGGCAGTATATCATTTTATCTTATATAAATAAGCCACATTTAAGACATGGATAAAATTAAAATAAGACACATTTGCATCTTTCATTTCTTGAAAAAAAAAATAAGCACGCAGTCACATATAAATAAGATACATTGAAGACACAGAAAAAAATAAATAAGACACATTTGCATCTTTCACTAAATTTTCTTAAAAAAACATGTGAAACTGAAGAAAAACATTTATTACTGACACATTATTCTAAAAGTCGACTGACAACTTAAGTTCAAAGAGGGATTTACAATTAAATAAGATCCATTTTCGCATGATGCTGGTTGTAGAGCAAGCAATACATTTCTTACTGACACATTATTCTAAAAGTCGACAGGCAACATAAATTCAAAGAGGGAACCACAATTAAATAAGATCAATTTTCGCATGATACTGGTTGTATAGCAAGTAGTCACATATTAATTACAGCTTGCATTAGTTGCAATAATTTTGTTAAGTGCGCGTGCATCTGAACGTTGCGTTAAGCGAGAGTGTTGTCATTTTGTTAGTTTTATATTTTGGTATTATGTATGATTATTGCTTGTTTTGAATTTGAAATAAACGCTTTCTGGCAAATAAGCATCGTCTTAATTTTAATACAAATAATGAACATTTGACATACAAAATGTCCAATAACATACCGGCAATAACATTATATATATGTTAATTTCTGTGCATGTTTATACCGAAATTATAGCCGACATCGGCAGTTAGGGAAATTTAGTGACACACTTTAACACATCAAACATGCATGATAGTTCTTTTTTCATATGATATTCCCCTGGTTGCTTACCGGTGTATTGGTGCAGTTGGTAACCCCGCCGGGACTACAGTAGGGTGCTAATACACACGTGTATCGTGTTCAATACAATCGTCTTAATTTTAATACAAATAATGAACATTTGACATACAAAATGTCCAATAACATATCGGCATTAACATTATATATATGTTAATTTCTTTGCATGTTTATACCGAAATTATAGCCGACATCGGTTGTTAGGGAAATTTTGTGACACACTTTAACAAATCAAACATGCATGATAGTTCTTTTTTCATATGATATTCCCCTGGTTGCTTACCGGTGTATTGGTGCAGTTGATAACCCCGCCGGGACTACAGTAGGGTGCTAATACACACGTGTATCGTGTTCAATACCCGATCCATGCTACAACGTGTAAGAACGGGAATTTCGGTAATTCTACCTTTTTAAGCTTGCGCACCTCTAATGGGCACATATCCAAATATAATTTAATTAATTATTTTCCTAATCAGCATCATTTAAACATGCAAATTTGTAGGTAGCTTTCCATGCTTAAAAAAAAATAAACCGATTTTTTCAAAACCACCCTCACGCTCGGCTTTTGTCCAGTTTATTTTCACCCCTGGGGTATATAAAAGTTCCATAATTCATTCAAATTTCCAAATATGGGCATGCAGTTGGTGTGTACAGATGCAGTAAAGGTGTTTAAAGTTTAAACAAGATGAAATAAGTATTCTTTTACAGACATTTATTTTTTACAAATGTTAATCTATGGAATAGCGCCATGAAATGTAAGTGATTTCAGCCAAGTAAAAATTGGGTCGGTTAAAAACAAAGTGTCATAAAATTCAAAATAGTATCATTTAAGTTATATTTTAAACTAGGTTTTTATAGAAACATTATATACAGCAAAAATACCAAAAAATAGACAGATTTACCGTTTACTTTTTGAAATAAAAATAAAAATGCAACATGCAGCATTCGTATTTTCAGCAGTAAATTAATCAATTTAGCCATAACGTTGTTTTAATTTTGAAATTGAAGGATGTGCATACAATTTTCAACATATTTAACAATAAACATAGCTTATGTGCTATATTAAATCAAATTACGTTAGAAAAGAAATAAAACGCGTCGCAAAAAGTATGCGATGTCGGCAGGAATCGAACCTGCGCGGGAAAATCCCAAAAGATTTCAATTTCATGACCCTTACCCACTCGGCCACGACAACTTTACATCTGTGTAACCTTAAATTAGATATATATAAGTAAACAGGTAAAAAGGCTCGCTCGATCTTTGAAGAAATCGCGAAATCGTATTTTTCAGATGATAATTGGATCAAAGTCAATATTTATAGTGAAAATAATGTAATCTAAATCACAGGCAGCAGTATCATAAAAAAAAAATTGCTCCCCCCCCCGGACCATACCCCCCCCCCCCCGAGCTTACCCCAGGGGTTCCAGATTGTTAAATGTACACCTATTGTGTATGGTTTAACTTTCCAACAACGAACATTGACAAAAAATAACAGTTTAAAAAAATACCCCTCTTATAGGTATTATATATACACAAGGTATGAAACGCACTATATGCCTATTGCTGAAAGATTGTGGAACACTGGACGTGACCTTTTTCATCGAAAACACACATGTTCCCATGCAGTTGCCGACAAAAAGCAACTGGGTTCGTTAAAAGACAGTAAAAGCAACAGATTACACTACTAACCGATCTCCTGCTCGGCTAATAACTTTAATATTCCATTAAATTCGACTTTCTCGCTACATGTCTGTGTTTTGCTGTCATATTTTGTCGATCGAATGCTCGGTTCTAAAACGCCATATCATTGGCCAACACAATGAGAACAACCAACCAGATGACGCGTTATAAAATTAAAATGGTGTGCATGTGTAGATGAAACACCGAGTGACATATAGCGTGAAAGTCAAATTAAATTGAATATTAAAGTTATTAGCCGAGCAGGAGATCGGTTAGTAGTGTAATCTCGTTGCTTTTACTGTCTTTTAACGAACCCAGTTGCATTTTGTCGGCAACTGCATGGGAACATGTGTGTTTTCGGTGAAAAAGGTCACGTCCAGTGCTCCACAATCTTTCAGCAATAGACATATAGTACGTTTCATACCTTGTGTATATATAATAACTATACGAGGGTTATTTTTTCAAACTGTGTATTTTTGTCAATATTCGTTGTTGAAAAGTCAAACCATACACAATAGTTCGGGGGGGGGGGGGGAGGTAGGGTCCCCGGGGGGTGGGGGTCCCCGGGGGGGGGGGGGGCAAATTTGTGATACTGCTGCCTGTGATCTAAATGAATAAGTTAAACATATATCAAAATTCGAAGTTTGAAAAAAATAAAATGCATCTCTCGGAAATAAGCGATCATTGAAGATCGGCAAATGGCTTATTTATGAAGTGAAAGGACAGTTGAAAGTTTCCATTTTGCACGTTAATGATTCTGATAATATGGTGACAAAGGCAGCAGTCCTATGTAGTATTGTGTTTGACCGGAGAGTAGCGTGATCTGTGTCGGTGTTGGGCGCTCTGAGGGCGCAATCCGGCTACATAGGTACATAGAAACCTCTTGTGGCTATAGTCCATGGATCGGGTTCGGCAGACAGGGAACATGTAAATTTGTATATGTATGTATTATATCTTAATTACCTAAACGTATATTTATCCTGGTTACTTATTTACTGCGGTATGAGTTAGTCGCAATGATTGTAGATACGTTGTACTATATTTAGTAAGTATTTGGAGGACGAGTGGCACGGGCACGCGCTTTATTATCACTTATGCAAGGAACGCGTTTTGTTTATATACGTATTTTTGATATTCCGATAGGCTTAAGGGAGGTAACTTATTCAAGTAAAACGCGATATTTTTTGCGATGGCCTTTTTATAACTCTTGTTTAATTAATTACATACGAATATACAGCTAAATTTAAGATGACTTTTACCAGAAAAAAAATTCGGAGAAAGATATATTGAGATTTTGATATTCCATAGAATGCGAGTCTCCATATATATTTTCTATTGCAGGGGAGGTAATTTAAAAATTTTAAAGTCTCCGAATTGGTCTTTGTTGTATCTATTTACGTTTATTTTCAAGCTTATGGCGATTAAAAAATTAATTATTATTAGTATATGCTCACATGGATATTGGTACGGATATATCGTGTTCATATAACTGTTACTACATCCATTTCATTCATCATTCAGGTCGGGCTACACAAATCTCGTGAAGAGGCCAGTAGGACCTGTAAACAAACTCTCATACACACACACTCTTCACTCATCGTGGCGCTCTCGCATGTCTGAGGCAATATATAAGATCGATGTCATATAAAATACTGTATTCGCTGGTATTTTCGGTTGATATGTTTGATTGCTTAGGACGCAATGAATATAGTGTATTTATATTTAATCGAAGTGAGCTCATTGTTGTTTCTGGCGGTATTCAATTTCTGGTAATAGTTTCGCGATTAAAGACGGTCGGTTCTCGGTTAGGTGTGGAATGTTCTTATTTGTTAATGTGCCAAGTGCTTAAAGGCGGTTTATCGCACTTTATTAGTCGGCGTTTCAAGAGAATGGGTAATAAATGCAAATCAGTAGGTGCTTAGAAGACTTAAGTACGGCAAGAACCACAACTCACTCTGCTAGGAACGATTACCACTGCCTGTCTGCAGCAGACGACAAATGATTCTGCTCTAGCAGTGAATGTATATACCAGCTTGTAAACGCCATTGGCCAGTCTAGTGTTTATCATTAAAATATGCACATATTGGCTGCTTTCATGGAAAACGAGGCTTAATGCACGTCAAATAAGATTAGCCTGTGCACAATGATAAGCATATGCAATGCGAACAAGCTAATCAAGGACGACAACAGCGAACAACTAAAGTGCCTTCAGCGCTTTGATTTATAATATACATTATGTCCTATGTTATATGGCGTATAGCTACTAATATATGTGTGTATAAAATATGTTAACCGTCTTTATTTTTTTAAATAAATGAAATCATACTGAAACTCTACGAATTGAGGATTTACATGTTTTTATGAGCTGTCAAAGATTATTACAAACAACAATTATTATCTTTTTTAATGCAGACACTTTAAAAGACTGTGGGTGCGGACCAGGATCCTGCGATAAATCAAACGGAAAGGTACTTTAGGTACTTAAGCTACGTTGAAGAAACTCGGACATTGTTGACGCCCTGTCTTCAATAAATACTGTTTTTGAGTGAGGTTAAACTTACAAATGTATTTGTTAGCCAATTGACGTGTATCGTGGTATTTTGAAATTATTTTTAAAATAACTGGGCTAAGCATTGGTTTCGGTAGAAAAGTACTGCAACAATTTCGCTAGATTTGAACACATTTTAACACTCCGCATTATGATATTTTGATTCATCCTTGCGGATACAGATCCATTAGCATGTGCTTGTGTATTATAATAACAATTAATGAGTTAATTTACTACTTACAGTATCGTTATTTTCATCAACATCATCGTTATCAACGTTATCATGATCATCATCATCAACATAATCATCATCTCATCATTATCATCATCATCATCATTATCATCATCATCATCATCATCATCATCATCATCATCATCATCATCATCATCATCATCATCATCATCATCATCATCATCATCATCATCATCATCATCATCATCATCATCATCATCATCATCATCATCATCATCATCGTCATCATCATCGTCATCATCATCGTCATCATCATCATCATCATCATCATCATCATCATCATCATCATCATCATCATCATCATCATCATCATCATCATCATCGTCGTCGTCGTCGTCGTCGTCGTAGTCGCCCTCGTCCTCGTCCTCGTCCTGCTCCTCCGCCTCCACCACCGCATCATCAGCAGCAGCATCGTCATCAGCAACAGCAGCAGCATTATCGTCACTATCACCAACAACATCGTTATGGTCGTCATCGTCGTGATCATCATCATCAGTGTCATCATCATCATCATCATCGTCATTGTTATCGTCGTTGTTCTCCTCCTCGTCGTCGTCATCGTCATCATCGTCGTCATCGTCATTCTCATCATGAACAATTTCAACAACCGTAAAACCTATCGCTCAGCTCATTTTGCAGTGAATTCGGATGTTATAATCAAATCTTTTTGATTAATAGAGTTTGCTGCTTAATGTATTAATAACTAAATAATAATGTTGATAATATTGAAAATAAATGGTTTCAATTTTATTTATCCGTTTAAGATGCAGTATTTGACCAAGTCAATTTGTCGCTAAAAGTAGTCATTACACATTCAATCCAAAAAGCGTTACGAGTTGCTATTGAAACTATAATCGCATTCCGATAAAATGGTGTCTGTATTAGGGCCTGTTTAATTTCTACGCTTAATTGCAATTCATAAAAATATTTTAAGGGTACCGGTATATCTAGACACACTCTGTTATCCAAACAATCCTTGTGATCATAAACAAATAAACAATGAAATATAAATAAAATTAGATGATAAAAAATGGTATCTTCCTTTTTGCTGTTGCTAGTTATCAACAGAGGTAGCAAAACTTTAAATATAAATTATATTCAATTCATAGCACGCTTAAATATTTGAAGTCTATCTAAATCTATAAGCACAAACATATTTATGTTTGTTAATACAAAGCTGTAGCAGTTTCTGATTGCGCTTGAAAAGATGTGATTGCTGTTGTTGCATTAATAGTATCATTAGTTTGTATTTCCAGATTAGGTATTCCACCATTCATTTTGTTTTTAATCAGATGTCTTATAATTGGCATTGCAATATTTCAATAACGAGTAATCAACACAATTGACTTTATGTATTTTTAATTGTTTATCCATATTATCATTAACACTTGAGGGAAAAATACGCTGTGTCATTTTTATTTTTTATTTTACTTATGGTTCAGACAACTCTGCTTTTACTATATGCCGTAATAATTATAAGTTCCGTTCACTTAAAGATATTGTTTTTCGTGTTGGAAATTTAAATACGAAAAATATTTAGAGACAAGTGTGTTATGTTTGTTTGTCAATTATTTAATTGAAGTAGAAATAATACATCAGTGTACATAATTTTATTGTGTTGTTCCCTTCGGTTCTTTACTTTAAAAATACAACTTAACAGCTTTGCAATCAACTGAAATAATATATAAAAAGTAAAAACAGTAAACGTTTGGCTTTCTTAATACGATATCATTTCAAACGCTGTTGGAAGGAACCATTGCTTATTAGAGGTTTACAAGGTAATTTACCCAAGTACGCAAATGTATGGGTCGATTGCCCTTAGGCATGATTCTGTTTTATTACTTTAATCCGGTTGTAAAAATGCAATGAACCGAAGGGTCATCAGATAAGCAAAAACAGGGTCAAAATCTGATAAAATAGCGCTGTTTAACTGACTGTACGAAAATCCCGTATGTCCGAAAATTTAGAATCATGAAAACATAAATATTTTGGCTTAAAAAGGAAATGTAAGAAAATTTAGAATGTAAAGAGAAAATACGGTGGTTTTATGGTGTTTAAATCGATTAGAAATAGCAAAACCTAAAGACATTATCTCAAGTGTGATTTTCAAAAGATTTTATATGAATGTACACACACGGTAAACTAGTCTATTAAAATGAAATACCTTCATTGGTTCTCATGTTTTTAATATTATTAAACATAGGTATTTGTGAACACTTGTTTTATAGTAGATATTGAAATGTAACACGCATACTGAACATAAAATCATTAGCATAACGGCTAAGTTGGTTTTTACTAAGATTGCAATAGTGTTTATTTTATTATTATGAATCTTATGAGGATAATTTTGAAAGTATGACACAGAGTATCTGAAGAAGATATATACATAATCACATATGTTGTTGTTGTTGTGGTTATTGTTTCAATATTTTTATGAGTATCATACATTCAATGACGAATAGCTATTAATTTGTCATACAAACACCATAATATTATTGGATTGCGGAGATTAAACAAATCGATTCCCTAGTAACTGATATAACTGATACATTTTTTGAGCGACAATTTGAAACTAAATCTAGTATTATTTAAATTTGATTATTTTAATTGCAGACTTTTTTTATTAACCCCAATTAATGTGTACGCAACGTTTCTTTTATTTAAATCGCTGAGTACGAAGCATCAAGCTATTTTTTAATTAATTGACAGTGATCTTTAATGTATGTCATAATATAAATTGAAATCAATCTTAATTAAAGCTTGAGCGGTTGGTTTGTAATAAGTTTTGTAAATGTTGCTGTAGGATATGTATGCACAATAATACTAACGCTCTGGCATATTGTGATGGTGATATGATTATATATTGCACAATGAATATGTGATGATGTTCTTGTGATAATATTGAGGCTATAATTAGTTTTTGAATTAAGCTAGCTAATTTCAAATAAGATACAAACACATCCCAATCCTAAAATTATCAGTAAGTTATAGTATTGTTTGCCTCTAGGCGCATAATTAATTGAAGGCCTAGTTTATCTGTTAATCCTCGCCCCATGTGGTGTCCCAGTGGGTACACTGATATTAATACACGATGTATTGGTCCACAATTAAATCTCTTATAAAAACATGTCTCTCAGGTGACTGAAAAATGCTGTGTAGATACAACAAATACTACTACAACGGAGACTAAGATAACACATGTTACAATTAATTTGTCTTCCTTGCGTTCTTCTTATACGACAAAACACTTCTAAAACAAAAAAGCAAAAGCCGCTACTGCTACTGCTTCGGCTACTCTTACTGCTACTGCTACTGCTACTGCTGCCGCTGCGCTGCCACTGCCGCTGCCACTGCCGCTGCCACTGCCGCTGCCGCTGCCACTGCTGCTGTTGCTGCTGCTACTGATAGTGCTACTACTGCTACTGCCACTGCCACTGCCGCTGCCACTGCCGCTGCTGCTGCTGCTACTGATGTGCTACTGCTACTGCTGCTGCTACTACTGCTGCTGCTGCTGCTTCTTCTGCTGCTGTTGCTGCTGCTACTGTTTTACTGCTACTGATACGGCTACTGATACTGCTACTTCTACTGCTACTGCTGCTACTGCTACTTACTCTGCTATGCTACTGCTACTGCTACTGCTACTGTTTGCTACTGCTACTGCTACTGCTGCTGCTGCTACTGCTGCTGCTGCTGCTACTGCTACTATTGCTACTATTGATAATTCTCCTTCTACTTCTCTTTCTAATATTGCTAGCGATGCTTCATAATTTATTTTTAAATGTATCATTTTGTTAAAACAGGAAAGAACTGTTATATATATTTTCTTAAAGGGATCTTTTCACGCTTTGGTAAATTGACAAAATTGAAAAAAGTTGTTTCAGATTCGTAAGTTTTCGTTTTAGTTATGATATTTGTGAGGAAACAGTAATACTGAACATTAACCATGCTCTAATATACCATTATATGCATCTTTTGACGATTTTAAAACCTAAAAATAATAAAGCGTTTGCAACGCGAAACGATTGAATAATTTGGAGAGTTCTGTTTTTTGTCGTTTAATTTTTG